>NC_081562.1:114577673-114669989 GCF_022355385.1 Mustela nigripes | reverse complement strand
CCCCCCCCCCCCCCCCCCCCCCCCCGGCTTTCTCCTTCAGTCTCGCTTCCTACCGCCAGAAGGCGGGAAGCCTCGCGAGCGTTGCGGGGCTCAGTCTCCCGAAGCCCCACCTCCTTCCGGCTCGCGGCTGGCATTTGTCCCGCCCACCCACCGTCGACAGCTTCATTCCGCTTCCGGTTGGCGGAGCGCTGGGCTTCAGTAAAGTTGTCGCTGTCGTGGTCGCGATGGGGAAGTCAGATTTTCTTACCCCAAAGGCCATCGCCAACAGGATCAAATCCAAGGGGCTTCAGAAGCTGCGCTGGTACTGCCAGATGTGTCAGAAGCAGTGTCGGGACGAGGTAAGCGGGCCTGGATGGGGCCCTGCTGGACCATCCTGGTTCCGGCCCCTGGCGCCGGGGTCGAGGGAGTGGATCTCGGGTCCCTTAGTCCGGGTTCCGCGCTGCGAGTCAGCTCCTCGGCTCTGGTAGACGTGCTGCGACTCCAGCCGTCCGAAAGCGGCGGCGTTGGGTAGTGCGGGGCCGGGGGCCCGGGGGCCGGCAGTGACCATCGTCTCTGACCTGACGCCACTGCAGAGAAGCGGCATGGTTAGGATTCACAGCTCTTTTCGGGGTCAGATGAAAAAGGACAGCTGAGCCGGGGCCCAGCGCTCGTCTGGCGAGCGGTTAGGGAGCGTCCGCAGTGTGCCGGGCCCCGGGATATTCCTGTGGATGGGTTCGTGGGCGGGAGTCGGACTGTCAGAGTCCCGAACCCCGGGCCGCGCCGCTTCCTCACTGTGTCGTCTAAGCCAGGGCGCTTCCATTTCCCTCTGCCTGTTGGCCTCTCCTGTAAAGTGGAAGTAGCAGTTGTACCTACCGGTAAGACTGTGAGTTTTGAATCCGGATTACGCGTACCGTCGCTGAGGGGTCTCTGGGGAGTTCTTAGAGAGTTTTGCATGCCGTGCAATGGAGTTTATGCTTATTCTCATTAGTGAGGTGGATGATAAAGCACTTGGAAGACTTGAGAGCAAGCTAGTGACAGGATCATATTTTTCTCTGGAGATGGAGTTGGATTGGGCAGGTGCAGAGGAGCACTGGGTAACTGGAAGAATCTACCCCAGTGTTTCTGCCAGCCAGGGATGAGATACTGATGTAGGCCTTACACTGAATAACACGGGTGCAGTTTTTCTTTTACCTATCTCTCCAGTTCATTCTTTTAAATTTTTATTTATTTGACAGACAGAGGTCACAAATAAGCAGAGAGGCAGGCAGAAAAAGCAGGGGGAAGCAGGCTCCCCACTGAGCAGAGAACCCGAGCCCAGGTCTCTGAGATCATGACCTGAGCAGAAGGCAGAGGCTTAACCCACTGAGCCACCCAGGCACCCCTGGTTCATTCTTTTTTAATAGTCAAGGTGACATTCTCAGACAGAAAGCTAGAGACTAGTACAGTGAACATCCATATATCCATTACCCATATTAAACATTTTAAATAACTTGGCCTGTCTTTGCTTCTTTAAGAAACATTTTATCTATTTACTTATTTTTAAGGTTTTGTTTATTTGTTAGAGAGAGCACAGGCAGGGGCAGCGACAGGCAGGGCAGGAAGAGAGAGAAGCAGGCTCCCTGCTGAGCAAGGATTTCCCCAGTGCAAACCGGATTTGAGGACTCTGGGATTATGACCTGAGCAAAAAGCAGCGGCTTAACCACCTGAGCCACCCAGGCGTTCCTTCAGAAATATTTTAAAGTAAATTCCAAGCATCAGGATATTTAATCTATTTATGCTTCTCTAAGATATTTGGATATTTTTCTGCATAGCCACAATATACATCGTCCCACATAACAAAATTAATAAAAATTCTCTCTTTTTTTAATTTTAATTTTTTTTGAAATTTTAAAAAAGATTTTATTTATTTATTTATTAGACAGAGAGAGAGATCACAAGTAGGCAGAGAGACAGGCAGAGAGAGATGGGGAAGCAGGCTCCCTGCTGAGCAGAGATCCCAGGACTCTGGGATCATGACCTGAGCCGAAGGCAGAGAGGCTTTATCCCACCGAGCCACCTAGGCGTCCCAACAAAAATTCTCTTATGTCGTCTGATACACACTCCATATTCACATGTCCTCCCTTGCTCCCACAAATGCTTTTTAAAAGTTTTTTTCTTCTTCTTCTTTTTTTTAAATTTATTTATTTATTTATTTGACAGAGAGAGAGAGATCACAAGTAGGCAGAGAGGCAGGCAGAGAGAGAGGAAGGGAAGCAGGCTCCCCGCTGAGCAGAGAGCCCGATGTGGGGCTCGATCCCAAGATGCTGACTGAGATCATGACCTGAACCGAAGGCAGTGGCTTAACCCACTGAGCCACCCAGGCGCCCCTAAAAGTTTTTTTCAAACCAAGATCAAATCAAAAGCTATGACTTGGATTTGTTATTAAGACTTTAAAAATAGATTTTTTTTTAGAGCAATTTTAGGTTCACCACCATAATGAGTAGAAGATACAGAGATTTCCATACACATTGGAGCCCCACATATGTATAGCTTCCCCATGATCAGCACCTTGCAACAAGATAGTACTTTTGTTATAATTAATAAAGCTACCCTGACACATCATCATGACCATCAAGAGTGATGTTGGACGTTCTGTGGGTTTGGACAAACACATAATGACATATGTCCATTATTATAGTCTCATATAGAGTAGCTTCGTTTCCTTAAAAATCTCTGTGTTGGGTTATTAGGACTTTTAATTCTCTCTCAATTCTAAACTGAGGATAGAACTTATGTCTCTTACTCTTTCTACCGCCCCCCTAAAACCCAGTTATTTTTCTTTTTTTTTTAGTTAATTTTTTTATATGAGTATCCTTGACACACATTACACACACATTAGTCACATTCGTTTCAGGTGTCCAACATGACCTATACCTTATGTATGTACGACAAGTTTGTACCTTATGCTGTGTTCCCAAGTGTAGCTGTCATCTGGACCACGCACCATTGTTATGATACCATTGACTATATTCCCCGTGCTATACTTTGTGTTCCCATGACATATTCATTCCGTTGTTGGAGGCCTGTATCTCCCACTTCCCTTCGCCTGTTTTACCAATCCTGCCACCCCCTCCCCCCTCTGGCAACCATCAGTTTGTTCTCTGTATTTATAGATTGGCTTGTCCTTTTGTTTTTGTTTATTCGTTTGTTTTTAGATTCCACATATAGGTGAAATTGTGAAATTTGCTTTTCTCTGACTTATTTCATGTAGCATATTACTCTCTAGGTCCATCCATATTGTCACAAATGGCAAAATCTCGTTCCTTTTTATGGCTGATACTCCACTGTGTATGTCTTCATCCAGCTTCTTTATCTGTTCATCTTTCAATGGATGCTTGAGTTGCTTCCATATCTGTGCTTTTCAATTTGCTGTCGTTTTTCTGACATTGACTTGAAGAGATTTGACCAGTAACTGCCTTGGAGCATTGCCACTTTATGGTATGAAACAACTAAGTTTTCTTGTGGTTGTCTTTCACCTTCCTTCTTTAACTTACAGTTTCTGTAAACTGGAACTTAGAGCTGAAGGCTTGATTAGGTTCGGGTTAAATATTTTGGGGAAGACTGCTACATAGGTTATCCATGTATTTCCTATTACATCACATAAGGAAGCCCATAATACCTGATAGTACTAAGATATTTGAGTAAATATGCTGGCCTGTAAAGTAACAGTAGAAATTAATATTTTCTCTTTTGCAAGAGCAAGTTACCAGTAAGGAATATACCTAATCTCTCATCAACCTTTTGCTTAGGTGTTTTTAGCATCCTTTCCGTAGTCCATTGTTGCCTTAAGAGTTGCAAATGGGTTGTTTTTTTATATTTTTCTAAATTTGTTATTGGCTACCATTCTTTTATAAAAATGTCCTTTTTCTCATTAACTAGGACTGTTTGATCCTTAAATGTTACCATAAAATATAGTTCCAATGGGAAAAGGAAGATAAAGGCGTAATTTTCCCTTTGGTTACCAATTTCAGAGTAAGACACTTGGTGGTGGTTCTGTCCTGTTTGCCCTCCAGTCTGTTCACTGCCTTCCCTCCCTGGGAGAATGACCTGCAGGAGGAGAAACTGATTCCTCCAAAGTCTTCCCGGGTCTCCCTGTCTCTCAGTGTTGGAAGATTGAGGGAGAAGGTGGTCAGATCCAGAATATCCCCTCCTGCCCATCCTCTCTCATGGGTTTCTAGAATTTAGTAACATCATTTTGTTTCCATTTTATTGATTTATTTTCAATTTATGGAAAGTAGTACTGGTTTTTTTCATTTATGAGACTGATACTAAGTTTCCTTTTAAGGTACATTTAAGTAAGAGTAATTCACGAGTACTGCACAGATGAGGCAGGAGCAGTGTGGGTAGTCTATAGGCAACCAAAGCTTAGGAAGCTAAGCAAGGTGAGTGGTGACATCAGGAGAATGATGTGAGATTGAGCCGAGGGACAGGAGACGAGTTCTTCAGGAGAAGGCTAAGCGGGCTTAGTGATACGCGGAAGGCGGACCTAGAGGACGACTGGAGGGTGCCTGTCTCTAAGGTTCACTGTGGGTGGGCGACTGTGGTTGGGCGACTGTGCTATTCACTGAAACGGGAATACAGGAGGAGAAACGCATTTTTCATTTCTCTTTCTATGAAGAAGAAGGTGTAAATGTTAAGTCAGGTGGATACAAAGCCAAAGCTTGTAACTCTTTCATAGTCGTCTGAAGAAGATGCAGGTTTAGTGTATTTCAAGGAGGTTTCTGTAATATGCCGCAGTGTATTTTGGATAATGAACGAAAGTAGAGTGAAATAGTCCCCGTAATGGAAATTCACTACTGGCCCATCTTCCTTCATTCCGTCCCTCCAGGAACTTGCACAACACTTCACAAAGTAGGTGCTCAACAGAATTTGTTAAAGTGATTGAAAAAACAAAGTCACGGAAAAAAAAGTCTCTCTTCTGTCAGATTTCTTACTACTGTCAGTTTTCCAAAGCACTGTTTTTCCGTCTCTGTAATCCGGGATTATGCTTTGATTAGGAGTGTTGCATAACTCAACCTTGTAAAAAACTTTTAAATAAAAATAATAGTGAGCTTAAAGCTAGTGATTTTTTCCTTTTTTTTCTTTTTTTACAATTTATTATCGAAGAGCAGCTTTTCAGGGTTGATTAAATACTTCTGTTTAGGGCCGCTTATGATGATCTAAATCAGAATGTAACTGCTACCTTTGCATTTTTGTAGAATGGCTTCAAATGTCACTGTATGTCTGAATCTCATCAGAGACAACTTTTGCTCGCTTCCGAAAATCCTCAGCAATTTATGGATTATTTTTCAGAGTAAGTAACTTAAAGACATTCTTTCCTCATGAGCTTTATTCAGTCAGACATTGAGTAGATGCTTAGTATTTTCTGTATTGGGAGCTGTGTCCATTCTTTACACATTAGCACGATAGCGGTAGTACCCTGTGCTCAGGTTTTATTTTCCTTTGACAGTTTATCATAGTATGGAAATGTTGCAAAAGTGCTTCTCACAATTTAGTCTTGCACTTCAAATCTAAAAAACTATCTTTCATTCTAACTCGGTTGTGGCTCAGAGCACAGCTCCGGAGTCAGACCGTCTGCCTTAAACCCTGCAAGTCCAGGCTTCTCTACTCAGGAGCTGTGTGACTGGCTGAACCACTTACATTTGTCTGTACTTTTGTCTGCTCATCTGTAAAATGGGACTAAAAACAGCATCATCTTCCAGGCGTTCCCTTTATTTTATGGAGTTTATTTAAAGATTAATGAGTTAATACTTCTAAAGTATTTAGAAGAGTACCCAGGACTCAATTAATAGCTGTTAATTATTATTACTATTAATGTTCACTTTTACTTCTATCTCTTTCTTTCTAAAGTTCTAGACCTTTTGGTTTTAGGACCCCTTTCCACCCTTAAAAATTATTGAAGAACCCAAAGAGCTTTTGTTTATATTTGATATTGATACTTGATAGTGATACATTGCTATTTGTAAATTAGAGATTAAAAATGAAAAATTAATGTATTATTACTTTATTTAAAATAACAATGAGAGGGGCGCCTGGGTGGCTCAGTGGGTTAAAGCCTCTACCTTTGGCTCAGGTCATGATCCCAGGTCCTGGGATCGAGCCGCACATTGGCTGTCTACTCAGCAGGGAGCCTGCTTTCTCCTCTGTCTCTGCCTGCCTCTCTGCCTACTTGTGATCTCTGTCAAATAAATAAATAAAATCTTTAAAAAAAATAACAATAAGAAACCTATTGCATGTTAAGATAAATGAATTTTTTAAATTAAAGAGCATATCTTTTCTAAAACAAAAAGGTGAGAGTGGTATTGTTTACATTTTTGCCAGTCTGCAATGTCTGACTAATAGAAGATGGTTGGATTCCGCAGCTGCTTCTGCATTCAGTTTGTTTCAAAATGTTTTGGGAAACACAAAGAAAGCTCATTCTATTCATAGATGTAGAGCTGGAATGGGGTAATATTTTAATAGCCTTTTTCAGATAATTTTGCATCTTCTTCTTTGAAACTAAATCAAAACAATGGCATGGTAGTTTCTTAAACTTTTTTTTTTTTTGAGGTTTATTTATTATTCTTTTAGAGAGTGTGTGCACCTGTGCTTGAGTGGGGGGATGGGCCAAGGGGAGAGAAAATCCACAAGCAAACTCTCCACTGAGTGTGGAGCCAGACACAGGGCTCGATCCCAGGACCCTGAGACCGTGACCTGAACTGAAATCCAGAGTCAGTGGCTCAACCACCTGAACCGCCCAGGCCTCCCTGGCATGGTAGTTTCTTAAAGATTAGTTGCCATGTGGAATCTGAAACCACATCAGCAAACTTTTTGTGCCCTATTACATCATGAACCCCTGGTCTTTCACTTTGTACTTCTCATACCTGTGTGTGATTTTATATCATCATGCACTGGTCATTTGTAAAATATTGGCTCACTGTGTATTCGGAGTGGTGACACCTTTCATTACATAATAGCATAAAATCATATTTATTAACATCAGCATCAGTGTCATCAGAAATGTCTTGAAGTTTTGGAAAGTACATCAGACTCACAGTGACTGATGCTAACTTGCTGGATTTAGATTTTTCTCGAAAGCCCAAATTTTATCATTGGCCAAAAATACCATCAGTTGTTTTCCTTGACATGACAGCGCTCCCTTTGTTTATGTTTGGGGAAGTGTCTACTAAATACCCAGTTTGGAATAATCATGGTTGATCTGTCAGTCACTCTTTCCAACAAAATGGTGCTCTGTGAAAAGGGTAGTTCAGCACGTGGCCCAGACAATGGCACGAGTGATTTGCTCACAACAACCACTGTCCAGCGGCAGAAGTGGTTAACTCATAATCCCATTTGATCATACAGGCTGGTGGAAAGACAGAGCCCCAAAGGTTGAGTTGTAATACTATTAATAATATTGCTTTGTCAAGGACATTCTTGATGAGACTGACATTGACTTTCACTGCGAGCGCCGGCCCATGAAGAAGACCTGGGCTGCTGGTATACTGTGGCCTCACCACCCAATGCCTGCAGTTGGCTAAGATGTCAGCAGGTTGGTCCTGCATGGCTTTTGTGCCATCAAGGCAAGTAGCACAGTGAAAAAGGCAAAGAGGATTTATCTGAACCACCCAAAACCATCTGGAGGGGCACTGGGTGGCTCAGCCGGTTTAAGCATCTGCCTTCAGCTCAGGTCATGATCCCGGGGTCCTGGGGTCGAGTCCCACATTGGGCTCTCTGCTTGGTGAGAAGCCTATTTCCCCCTCTCCTTCCGCCTGCTGCTCCCCCTGCTTGTTCTTTCTCTCTTTCTCTCTTGCTCTCTGCCAAATAAATAAAATCTTTTTTTAAAAATGGGGGGCGGGGGAACTGTCTGGAATACCACTAGGCTACACAGGCCACATTTGGGGAAATACCATTCTGGCAAGAGCCATCTACACTGGAGCCTTCCTCCCCAGCCCTGTCCGCTGTGTCCACGGTAGCTGCCGCCCACCTCCGGCAGCCTCTGGAAGGGTCGCTTGTGCCTCTCCATCTTCCTCTGTATCTTTTCTTAACTGTCCACAAACACGTCTCTGTTTTCCATTCTTTCCTACTCCTCCTCCCCTGCTTACTATCCTCCTGTCTTACTGTCTTCCTTAACCCTTCTGCCTGTCCCCCAGCTCCTCAAATGCAAGAACATTCTTCAGGGCGCCCACTTGGCTTCCTTTTCTCCTTAGTTCACAGGCTCCAGGAGTCCCGTCATTCTTCTAGCTGTTCAGACTTCATGTTGGTTGACTCCGCGGTCTTACTGTTTGTTTCTTACATCTGTCTTGAGTTGTAGATTTTTTTTTCCTGCACAGTTCTGTATTTCTGAATACAGAGCCAACATTTTAAAACTAAGGGCAGTATTCTGCCCAACACACCTGCTTATTATCCTGGGCTGCCTGATGACTTCCTACGTGGAATGCCAGGCTGGGAAGTCCTCATCAGTTCTCTACGGTGTCCTTTAAACTTGTATCCTCTCCATTCTCAAGACTCTAGTAATAATAGTTCTTATCCTCCTTTGCCCAAATTAATTCCCTGATTTCCTCACTGGGCTCCCGGCTGCAGCTTCCGCTCCTCCCAATCATGCTTTATGCCCGTGGGACCTCTACATGCGTCCGAGTCACCTGGAGGGCTCGGGACCATAGTGGCAGGTTCTGGTGGGGCAGGAGACTTATTTAGCATTTCTGTCTAGTTCCCAGGTGATGGCAGTGCCGCTCCTCTGGGGACCACACTTTGAGAATTCTTATTCTATACTTTCCACAAGATTATCTTTCTAAATCACAGATTTTCACAGACTAATTCCTCAGTAAACTATTTGGTGCTTTTCCACCGCACGCATAAAACCCTCCCTCTTTCGCATGACATTAAAGATACTTCGAAGAGTAGCCGTACCGGTATTTTCCAGCTGTGTTTTGCACCCACGCCCCATTATTCTATTCTATGCCACTGCATCCCCCATTTTTGTCTACTCTCAACGTTAGCCCAATTAGATTTTCACTTCCCAGGTGTGACGCTTTCGTGTCTCTGCCAGCTGGGGAAGGTCTTCTCTTTCTCTTCACGTCTAAAGTCCTACTTGGTTTTTATTTTTATTTTTTTAAAGATTTGATTTATTTACTTGACAGAGAAACAGCGAGAGAGGAAACACAAGTAGGGGGAGTGGGAGAGGGAGAAGCAGGCTCTCCATTGAGCGGGGAGCCCGATGTGGTGCTTGATCCCAGGATCCTGGGATCATGACCTGACCTGAAAGCAGACGCTTAAACCAACTGAGCCACCCAGGCGCCCCTAAAGTCCTATTTATACTTTGCTGCCCATATTAGGGATCTCCCTGGACTCCCCTGATACTTTTTTACATCTCTTTTGCTGTTCGATTTCTTTTATGATTGCTTCTGCTAGATTGTAACCTGGGTCAGGATTTGTGTTTTACTCACGTATGTTTACCTGTGTTAAGTACACTTAACACAGTGTACTCAGTGCAGAGGGACACAGTGAGTGCCAATTTCCCGTGGAATAAGGGAAGTTGTTTTTACCGTCAAAAAGACAGTGTTGTTGTGCCACATTCAGTAGCACTGAGAGACTTGATGAAGGAACCTCTGCAAAGACGTGTCGTCACTTTGGTTCCGGCTGCTCTGCCAATGCTGACAGTTGCCCTCCAGACTGACTTTGACCTGTCCTTCTTGAAAGCTCTAGTCTTTTGGGATTCCTTCCTTTTTCAGCTTTTAAAGGTTCTTCACAGACATTCACACAGATGGTTCATGTATCATTGGACATTGAAACTGTATGGTGGCTTACATTTCAGAGAAGTGATGCTTTATATTTGTAAAAGTGCCATAATGCTCTCTTTCCTTTCCTTATTAGGGAATTCCGAAATGACTTTCTAGAACTTCTCAGGAGACGCTTTGGTAAGCATCCTGGTGTTGTGCGTATAGTAACATCATCATGTTGTAACGTGCCCAGGATTGATGGTGTTGTATTTTGTTCATAGGCACTAAGAGAGTTCACAACAACATCGTTTACAATGAGTATATCAGCCACCGGGAGCACATCCATATGAATGCCACTCAGTGGGAGACTCTCACTGATTTTACAAAGTGGCTGGGCAGAGAAGGTAAGAGTAAGGCAGGATGTGACTAGTCGTCATGTGGCTCCAGTGCAAGGAGAGACAGTTGTCATAATTTCCATGCAAATTTATGGAAACTTGGACAAATACGGCAATTAAAAACTGGCCAAGAGGAGCATAATCTTCCAGGATTGATTTTGTGGGTTACACTTGAATATGGAGTGTTTGGAATGGCTCTTTCAATCGTGCAAAGATGTGTCACCAAAGCATCCTCTCATCTGGGGTAACAATTACTATCCTTCCCTTTTTTTACCCCCTTATTCATTTTACTTTTGGAAACCTTTGTTACCCCTGTTTAAGGAGGTAACAAATATTTAAATATTTAAAAATATTTATTTATTTATTTATTTATTCGAGAGAGACAGAGAGAGAGAACACACGTGGGAGAGGCAGAGGGAGGCAGAGCGAGACAGAGTCTAAACTTGACTCCATGCTGAGTGGGGAGCCCGACGTGGGGCTTGATCTCATGACCCTGAGATCACGACCTGAGCTGAAATCAAGAGTCAGACCTCGGACCAAGCTGTGGAGGCACCCCATGGAGTTCTTTAACAATTTGTTGTAGCTTATTCCATTTCTGATCTTCCTAGGCTAAAGCTTAGGAAGAGAGGAGAAAGAAATTTTGTGTCAATGTATTACTTATTCGGTGTGTTCCTTTATTCCGTCTGATGGGGAAAATTTCTACTTAGTTAAGTTAGCAGAATATCATGTTCTCCTTGGACGTTAACTACTTAGACACAGTTAAATAATCACTAAGCAAGATGATACTTCTTTCATGTGTTTCCCCTGCTCACACAGTTGACTTAACCTAGCTAGTGAAAAATCAGAATAATAATATTTTCCTGTTTAAGGAGGTAAAATATTCCACTTAAAATATCTTAAGTTTCATCAGCTGTGAGTATGGAAAATTTGTGGGCTGCATGAATTTGTGTATTTGAATGTGTTTGAATGAATGTGTTTGAAGGAATAAACACATGATGCAGAGATCAAACACATTTGTATGTGCTTTCAGTTTTGATTGTATACAAATCTTTTATTTTTTAATTTTTAAAGTTTTTAAATTATTATTATTTTTTAATCTTTTATTTTTTTAAAGGTTTGTGCAAGGTGGATGAGACCCCAAAGGGCTGGTATATTCAGTACATAGACAGGGACCCAGAAACTATCCGCCGGCAACTGGAACTAGAGAAAAAGAAGAAGCAGGACCTTGACGATGAGGAAAAAACAGCCAAATTTATTCAGGAACAAGTGAGAAGAGGTCTGGAAGGGAAAGAACAGGTGAGCACCAGTATCATTCCAGGAAGCAACAGGAAAAGGTCTCAAACAAAACTTTTAAGCACTGAATTTAATTTTATAGGTCTCGTTCCTTAATTAAGAGAAGAAAGAACATGGCCGAGTACAAAAGCCTAGGTTTTGGAGTTGAGACAAATCCTAAGTTACTGCCTCATGGTCTTATAGAATTCCACAGTCTTCTAAACCTCAGTTTCCTTATCCCTAAGGCAGAGGGGATAGCTAACGGGGGAGACAGAGCAGATCATATCACTTGGATGGAATTAATGCAATGCTCGGTTAAACAAAGTGTGGGAACCTGGAGATCCAGCACTCACCCCAGCCTGGGGAAGGTACAGAGTATCTGAAGGTAGCTACCGCTGGGCTTGAAAAAGCAATGGGCAAAACGCAGATAAATGGGGGAGGAAGACATGTTTCAGGTGGTCCAGGTGTTGGCGTAACTAGAGTACGGCATTAATTTTAACCAATATCCTTCTAGGCCTTCTTCTAGGCACTGGAGATAGAGCAGTAAACAAAGGGTAAAAACTCCCTGCCTCGTGGTGTTTACCTATCAAAAGTTATGTGTGTGCAGGAAAACAACCTAGTATATGTGTGAACCACTAGCCATTTAGTATTTTTAAAAAGCTTATTGTGGTATAAAATACATGTGATAAAGTGTATGCTGGGCGTTACTCTAAAGGTGACTAAAGCTCAGTGAAATTTTACACATGGATAGAAGTAGATGGATGGAGAGTCTGTGTAGTGACCCACCCAGATCACCCCCCAGATTAAGATACAGACCATTTCCAGAGTCACAGTCATTCCCAGTGAACAGTCCCTTTCCCCCAAGAAGGAACCAGGGTTCTAACGTAGCACTATTGATCATCTGTTAGTGGATTCTTGAACTTCGTAGAAGGGAGATTGCACCATATACTCCCTGTCTGGCTTCTTTAACTCAAAGAGAGCGTTCTTTATGTTTCCTGTACCTGTGTTCTTTCCTGTCGGTGTTTAACTCTTTTTTTAAAGTGATGTCTGCTGTTCCATTTTATGACTATCACACAACTTACCCATTCTCCAAGCCACAAGTGTGTGGCTTGTTTTCAGTGTTTGGCTATGGTGAATACAGGGGCTCTGATCATTAAGGTACATGTCTGATAAAAGCTGTTCAGTACAGAGCGATGCTGGAAGTAGCCGGCGATAAGAAATGAAGATCTGTTTATGAGTCAGCTTTTATACCGTGTTAGTTGACCTTGATAAGTGATGGGTGCGCGGGTTATAATGGTACTCTTTCCATATGCGTGTGTTCATATGCATTTATTCACACAGTCTTTTAGGAGTTTTCTGTATTAAAGTAAAACAATGGTTAAACTGCTGTAATTGACAAATTTAAACCCTTGCCTAAGATCTACAAGCATTTTTTTTTTTAAAGATTTTATTTTTTCACTTGACCAACAGATCACAAGTAGGCAGAGAGGAGGAAGCAGGCTCCCCGCTGAGCAGAGAGCCCAATGTGGGGCTCCATCCCAGGACCCTGAGATCACGACCCAAGTAGAAGGCCTGGGCTTAACCCACTGAGCCACCCAGGCACCTGAGATCTAAAGCTTTTTATTCCTGAAATTGATTCACCTTTTTCATTTTTAAACCTCTGCTTTCAGTAGAGGGAAAATGGTAATTTCCTCTTGTGGAAATTAAGAAGGATCACAGCTTATGTGGAAGAAATTCGTTTACCTTTTGTAACATTTTAGCTTAATTCCACTAAAATCTTCAAGTTAATTTGCACTCTTTAAGTATAAATAGCATCCTCCCCTTAAAGGCAGAGGGAAGCCTACTGCTCAGTGTTTCCTCATTGCATTCTTAAATATTATCAGTTTTTCAAATGTAGCATCTTGTCTTTCGCCTTCCTTCATGAGATCCTAATGGAGAAAAGAATTTCTCAGCTGCATCTCAAGACAACATTTTTATTAGTAGAAATAACAGCTAACGTTTATCAAACCCTGTTGCAGGCGTTATGCTAAGAGCTTCCTTTATTTTATCCTATTTATCCTTACGACACCTCTAGATGTGCACAGTATTCCTGTTTTTTTTTTTTTTTTTTTTTTTTTTTACAGTATTCCTGTTTTATAGACAGAGTAGTTGAGGTACGGGGAGATGGTGAGATGGTGCCGGAGCTAATAACGTGCAGAGGTGGGTTTGATCTGCGGTTCAGTGTGAGTTAGTCTTAGGCTCTTGATATTACACTGAACTCTCCCACTGTATAGAAGGGTTTTGCTTTTTAAAGTAATCCTCTAGCTAAAATTCTAATTTTTTAAGATTTTATCTGTTTGAGAGAGAGAGAGAGCAAGCAAGAGAGAGCATGAGCAGTGCAAGGGAAAAGGAGAAACTGACTCCCCCGCTGAGCAGGGAGCCTGATGCAGGGCTGGATTCCAGGACCCCGAGATCATGACCTGAGCCAAAGGCAGATGCTTAACCAAAGGAGCCACCCAGGCACTCCATCCTCTAGCTAAAATTCTAAAGGTTAATTGTTTTATGTTGTTTTCTGTTTAAATTGTAGTAGAAATAAAAATGTAGGTAATCTTCTGCAATGTGGTACAAAGAAGCCACTTTTTTCACCTTTGAAATAATTCTCAGTTGAAGAATATTTGCAGTACGTATAATTTCTTAACTAGGATCTTGATCATTTTATTTTTTTTAAAGATCTCATTTATGTATTTGAGAGAGAGAGAGAAACAGCAGGAGGGAGGGAGAAGCGGATTCCCCACTGAGCAGGGACCTCAATGTAGGCCTTAATCCCAGGATTCTGGGATCATGGCCAGAGCCGTAGGCAGGTACTTGACCAGCTGAGCAGCCCAGGCGCCTGGATCTTAAACCATTTCAGAGCTGCATGTTGGAGCTGCCTTGCAACATGGGTAGCAAGTCATAATTTGGGACTCTTGAATATTGATAGTAAATGCACTGTGAACCAAACCATCATCCTCTTTTTTTTCTTTTTTCTTTCTTTCTTTCTTTTTTTTTTTTTTTTTTTTTTTTTTTTTTTTTTTTTTTTTGCCTTTTAGGAGGCCCCTATTTTTACGGAATTAAGCAGAGAAAATGACGAAGAAAAAGGTGGTTTTACTTTTTTCTTACTCTTTTAATATGGATGATTTTATATCGGCTCTGCCTAAAACTAGCGCCATGTTTGGGGGCAAGACGTATAATCTGTCTGGAATGCATTGTTTTTACCGGTTTACGAAAAGGTAACAATGAACCAGGTAGGGTGCCTTCAACTACAAGTAACAAAACCAACTAAAACTAGTCTAAGTAATAAGGAAGTATGTTGCCAGAGTAAGAGTCCCAGAAGTAGGGCGGTTCTGGATGCCAGGCCCTCTGTCAGCCGCTGGACACAAGGTGGGGCGGGCACTTTGGCCATTGTATGCACACCCACATTGTTCAGAGGACAACAGAAGGCATCTCTTCCGGAGTCCCCGGTGAGCAAGGAAAAAGGAAACTTTATCTAGAAAACACTCCTCCGGCCAGCAGACTTCCTTCTGAATATCATGGCCAGTCCATATCAGCCTCTATCTGAAGCAGTCACTGGGAAATGAAGTGGGATTATTCTGATTGGTTTAGAGCAAAAGAACCTTACTAATACCTCCTGAATCTCCCCACCTCCTAATCATATGACTTCGGACATTAGGTTTTCAACGTACCAGTTTTAGGGGGACACAGACATTCAGACTCGAGCTCCAAACCATGTCTAAGAGCTACATTACACACCCGAGCTGACTTGGAGTCCTGTTCCCTTAGCACGGGGAGGGGGAGCTGTGGAGGCAGAGAGTGGCCAAGGCAGTCGCCGGTAGCTCAATTCCCAGCTCTGTGAGCATTGCTTAGTATTATCTTCCAGAAGTCATCGTCGCTGGGTAGCTGGGTAGCATTCCAGCTCTCATTTATTCAAAATGTCCATGAACGTCTGTGTGGATACATTTTGGTCTTATCTGATAAGTTTTATAATTTTCCTGAAACACACACACACGCACGCATGCACACACACACACACACACATACTTATTATATGTATGATGAAATATACATGTAAAAATATATCATTTTTTCCTTCCAGTTACATTCAATTTGAATAAAGGAGCATGTAGTTCGGCAGCAACGTCTTCCAAATCCAGGTGAGCTCTAGGACCAGATCTCTTAGAACTTGAGAGTTTTTGTGAAATGCTGATGACTACATTTTAAAAGCTTCCAGACTGTGATTTTTTTTTTTTTTTTTTTCTGGTTATAATGTTTTCCCTTGTCTTGTTTCCGTTTGATGGTGGTTTGGTTTTGTTTGTTAGCAGCTATTTTTTTTTTCTTACCTGTCCATGATGATAGGATGCTTCTGAGGAAAGGCACATTTCGAGTGAATGCCTCACATGACAAGTTTTTGCTTTCCTGCGGGTCCTTCTCCACATAACGGTCCCCCCTGCGTAACACTATTGATTTTTCTATCACAGCTCACTCACCCAGTTTAAATATTAGCTGGGGGATACAGTTTTTGTTCTGCTGACTGTGTAAAGATGTTGTGAGACAGAGACTAGGTTACTCACGCATCGTCTTAGCCCCTGGTGGAGGGTACATGTACCTGTTGGCATGCCCTTGTAGCTGCCTTCCTGCTGCCCGGCGCAGTCACTGAGCAGGGCCTGACCGAGCTTTTTGGTAAAAGGCCCCAGAGTCAATATTGTAGACGTTATTGGCCATCTGTCTTTGTCACAACCACTAGACTGCCATTGGAGTGAGAAGGCTGCCGCAGACAGCGAGTCAACAAACACACATGGCTGTATTCCAGTAAGATCTTATTTCTGAAGACAGGCAGCAGCCTGCCTCTGGCCCTCAGGTTGGAGTTTACCAAGCCCCAGCATGGCACGTGGTCCGGTGCCTCTGTTCCCTTTGCACCTTCGGTGCTTATCTGTTCTTTCCCCAAATATTTATTCACTGTCTGTGATGCACAACGTGTCCGGTTTGGTTACGGAGATTAAATAAAACGAGACAACAGATACTCAGGAAAGTACCTTCCTACTGGTGCTTCCTGGTGTCTAGCAAAATTTTGTTTGGAGTTGGCCAGTATTTGCTATTTTACTTAGTATTTTAACATGTGGTTTATTTAAGAGCTAACTCGGTTTTCTTGGGTAAGTTGTAGGCTAGTGCTTCTTGGCACAGCTAGGTAAGCGGCCAGGAGATGTGAAGGGAATAGATGGAACCAATGTACAGCTGCTTCGGGATGTCTGGCCAGAGAGCTTTGCTTTGATCTAAACATTTCAGAATTGACACCTGAAGGGGGTTAATTGGGTTTCACATACGGTACATTTGAAAGGAAAATTCTTTTCAAAGTATTAGTAGGATATGACCTAGAAGACAGATTGACATGTATCAAATCATACGTGCCTTATGGTTTGGGACCCGTACCTGTTTCACTCACTTCTCCCTTATTGTTTGTTATTCCTGAGTGTAGATAAATGTTAAAATTGGTCCCAGTGGCCCCCAAACTGGTCTCCCTTGTATTAGTTTTCTATGGCTGCTGTAACAAATTACCATAAACCAAGTATCTTTTTTAAAAAGATTTTACTATTGAGACAGAGAGAGCAAAGTGAGAGAGAGCACAAGCAGGGGGAGGGGCAGAGGGAGAAGCAGACTCCCCGACGACCAGGGAGCCCAGTGGGGGTCTTGATCCCAGGACCCTGGGATCATGACCTGAGCCAAAGGCAGACGCTTCATGGACTGAGCCACCCAGGCGCCCCAATCCAAGTGTCTTGAAACATAGAAGTGTTTTGTGTCTCTGGAGGCCAGTGTCCTTGAGTTGAAATGAAGCCCTGTGTGAGCCACGCCTCCTCCAGAGGGTCTGGGGTTGGGGTGAGGCTGTTCTTGGCCTTTTCCAGCTTCTGCTGGCTCTTGGCATTCCTTAGCTTGTGGCCGCATCCTTCAGTTTTCGGAAGCAGTGTCTTCCGGACTCTCCTGGCTCCGTCTTCACATCACCTTCTCTTTGTGTCATGCCTGCCTGTTTCCCTCCTAAAAGGATGCGTGTGGTTGCACAGAGAGGCCGCTCCAGCCACCCACAATAATCTCATCTCAGAAGCTATAACTTACCTCATTTGCAGAGACCCTTTTGCCAATAAGGTGACATGTATTAACTCTAAGGATGAGGACCTGTTACCTCTGGGGTCTGCTAGTTAGCCTTCTTTCCCCGATGCTCTGGCGTTATGAGGAAAAATAGTTTTATTTGATTAAGTTCTGTAAGTTCAGTCGCAAGTATCAATAATAACTCATAAGTAGTGTCACAGGTAATGCAATGGAAAGACTCATCTAAATTTTCTTTTTCTGAGATTATGGCCTATTTTAATAGAGTTTGAGATTTATTTTCCTGTTGATTTATATCTCTTGTTTATCTAAAACTCAGAATGAACGAAAGGCTCTGGATATAAAGAATTATACTTGATATTATATTGAGGCACAGAGACAAGCCCTGCTTCTCCAGTGTTTGAACAGAGGTTACTTGGTTTCCATTTCTGTTTTGGGGCTTCTCTTCTTTAATTGCGTTAGGACCCACTCCAGTTCCTGACAGCAGAATTCTAGGGCCGTTCTAGAAGCAAACGTTCCATTTCCAATCTGTTTCCGTTCATTTCTTGCCTTGATTTTGGCCCCATATTACCCCATCTTGGTTTTGTCAGCCTCTAATTGAACCTTTGGGGATAAAGGGATGTTATTGTTAGAGCAGCTAGTGTAAGATCAAATATAGTACACAGCTGGGGCACCTGGGTGGCTCAGTGGGTTACGCCTCTGCCTTTGGCCCAGGTCGTGATCTCAGGGTCCTGGGATCGAGCCCCACATCAGGCTCTCTGCTCAGCAGGGAGCCTGCTTCCCCTGCTCTCTCTGCCTGCCTCTCTGCCTTCTTACAATCTCTCTGTCTGTCAAATAAATAAAAATAAAATCTTTAAAATATATATATATGTAATACACAGCTGGGGCGCCTGGGTGGCTTGCTTGCTTAAGTGCCCAACTCTCGACTTCAGCTCAGGTCATGATCTCAGGGTTGTGGGATCGAGCCTGCATCTGCCTCCCGACTTGGCAGGGAGTCTGCTTGAGATTCTCTCTCTCCCTCCCCCTCTGCCTCTCCCCTCTGCCCACTCATGCAAGGGGCGGAGGGCGCTCTCTCTCAAAAAAATAAAATAAAATAAAATAAAAAATAAAAAATAAATTATTAGTAATAATGCACAGCTGAAAAAAAATGGACTATTTTGTTTTGTTTTTTAATGTTCATTAATGAGATTGATATTTAATTGCCTACTTTTAAAATGATTTGTACAAGTATTCTTTTTTGACTCGTGTTTTCAGGTAAGGAAGCTTGGTAAAACTTGGTAAAATATTGTGCTGATATCTTTTGCAGGCAAGGGAATTAATTAGCTTCTTCAACTTAACAATATAATCTTGATTATACAAACTTCAACAATTCATACAATTTTGGTTTTACTAGAATATCTTTTTTATCTAGGCTCTCAGATTTGCTATTTTATTACTCTTTGGAATACCGACTTTTTCTTTTCTTGCTATTGTCATTTCTTTGGTTTCCCTGTTCCTGGCTTCTGTCCTTCATAATTTGTTCTGGCAACATTTCTCGCATTCTTCCTTATTCGTCTTAGCTCTAATAGAATCTTGATGTTGCCAGCAGAAGGATCTTTCTAAATGCTTTTATTTCACCTGTGGAATAACTTTTCATTTTTGTCTGTGCTGCTTTGTGACCATTGTGATCCAGGGGTCTCTCCTGCCCCTTGCCGTCCAGCTATGCTGAATTACTTGCACTGTCCGAAATGAGCTGCGGTGGCTCACCCTCTCTTGCCTTCACATCTTCTGTCCTTTCTTCCCAGACTGTCCTGTGTCTGGTCTCTCACAGGAGATTGTGAGATCCTGATGGGCTGTTCTGGTCACATTTTTATCCCCATTGCTTGTCACACTGTAGACATTTAATCATGCCAAATAAATGTTCTTGACAGAAAACTTTGTTTCTATTGAGTTTATTTTTTGTGTGTGTGGTAAAATACATATAAAGTGACCATTTTCACCATTTTTAAACATACAGGGCAGGGGAGGTAAGTAGCTTCACATTGTTACGTAGTTGTCACTGGTATCCATCTCCCGGACTCTCTCATCAGCCCAAACTGGAACTCTGTCCCCATTAAACACTTAATTCCCCATTTCCAGGTAGCCCCCAGCTGCCAGTAGCCTCTATTCTGCTTTCTGTCTCTATGGATTGGCCTGTTCTAGGCTTCTCACAGGAGGAGAACGTACTGCAAATGCCCTTTTGCCCCTGGCTTCTGTCACCACTTTAATGTCTGTAGGGTCCATCCATGTTGTGGCACGTGTTGAAATTTCCTCCTTTTCGAGGCTGAATAATATCCTTTTGTGTGTACGCACTGCATTTGCTTCATGTCTTCCTCAGTCCGCAGACACTGGAGTCAGTCTGTCCTCTGGGCGATCGTGAACAGTGCCTGTTCGTGTCCCTGCTCTCCGTGCCTCCGGGGAGGGACCCAGCGCGCAAGGGCCGGGTTGTATGACGGCTCTGCCTCGCTGTTGGCCCCAGCAGCTGCCCCAGTTGACTTCCCCACACCAGAGCACAGGGTCCCAGAAACAGAATCAGAACTTAGAAATCTATTCAGAGGATTGAATTATGGGACAAAAGCCAGTGAGTGAAATTGCCAACGGGTAAATGTGAAAGCTGAGAGCTCGGTGACCGGAGAACGCCTGCCGGGATGGGCGGGCGAGGCAGTCCTGACCGGGCGAGGCAGTCCTGACCGGGGCGCCCGGACGGAAGAGTCGTTAGGGGCGTCTGGGGGCTCAGTCGGTAAAGCGTCTGCCTTTGGCTCTGGCCATGATCCCAGGGTCCTGGGATGGAGTCCCACATCCAGTTCCTTGCTCAGCGGAGAGCCTGCTGCTCCCTCTGCCTGCTGCTCCCCCTGCTTCCGCGCTCTCCCTCCCTCCCCTCTTCCTCTGCGCCGCCCCATCCCCTCCACTCACACTTCCCCCTCTTAAAAAGAGTCCGAGTAAAGTTCTGTTGTTTTCCTGTTCATCACACTTTCTGTCTTGCTCTTCTGTCTCCATGGTAGCTTCGTACATGGATTTATCCTTTGTTCGTCTTTTGCAAATAAGACAAACTAAATGGTTACACTGGTAAGAGTCATTGAAATATTGACTGAGCATGTATTTTATGTGGGTCACAAGATAACAGCTTGCTTTACAGGAAAAAAGTAAGTATATACAAATATGTACACATTATTATATGTACATATCATATATGCAAAGGATTATAATACAAGGTGACACAGGATACACGCTGGAAAGTGTTATGGCAGTTGAAACCCTCATGAAGAATGGATCTTAAAGTCTTGGGACAAATGGAGATAATTGGAGAGATTGTTCTAGGTATAAGAGAGGTGGTTTACAAAGGCCTAAAACATGGCATGGCTCAGTAACAAGTTATTCCGAATGGCTGGTGTATATAATAATTCAGAAATACCATTTCTTGGGCCAGTGGTGACAATTTGATACCACACTAAAAAACAGTTTACACTGTCAATTCTAGACAGTTAGGAACCATCAGAAATTAGGTGACATGGTGAGATTGCTTTCAAAAAATCGAACTGCCCGTAATGTGCTAGACTTCATTGCCAGCCTCCTATTTGATCCTCGCAGTTGAGCTCTGAGTTGGGTCCCATGGTTATCCTCGTTCATGGATGAGGAACTGAAGCTTAGAAAAGTGAATCGCCCAAGGTCAGAAGCAGAAGTCCCCTTGGACCCTGATCTGCCTAACCCCGAAGCCGAAGCTGGCATTGTCACCACTGGTCTGTGCTGATCATGGTGGGCACTGAGGGAAGGGCGTTAAGGCAGGAAAGGTCACATGTTCTCATGCTGCTTAGGGTCCTGCAGGCCTAAAGACAGGTCCTCTCTTGTTTTGACGAATCTGTTGAAAATTAATCATGTAACAGATATCTTCTGTACTGTTCCCCTGCACATTCGAAAGCTGCCTTCTGTGCATAGGGTTTGTTAACAGGCATGGCTCTTCTTTTCACCAGTTCCTTGGGACCAAGCGCATTGAGTACCATCGGGAATGCAGCATCAGTTAAAAGGAAAGAATCTTCCCGGAGCTCAGCTCAATCAAAAGAAAAGAAAAAAAAGAAATCTGCCCTCGACGAAATCATGGAGGTATAGTTACGAGTTGCTTATCGACGACGTGTTAGCCGTTAGAGGAGTGACATAATTCAAACTAAGGAAAGTTTAGTCTCACTAATTCCTGGGTTAACATAAAGTCAGAAGATGTACTCAGACAGCATTGGGGTAAGAGAGCGTGGCCACGGTTCCATCTGAGCAGAGTTGGAATCCGTCATTACACGTTTATTTTCTTGCCTCAAGTGCTGTCTTCAGAACTCTATGTGTGTTCATGGTCGGTGGAATTCAAGCAGAAGGGCTTGGGCAGTCACTGAAGCTCAAAACGAAAGCTCTGTTTCCCTTCCTTGGCTCTGTGAAATGGGCCTCCTCTGCGGATTCCTCCTGCCAACCCCTGCTCTCCTTCGGGCTCTGACCTCACCTGCCACCTCCTAGCCAGTGAGATGAAGCTAGGACATATTTTTAATTTGACTTAGCTTGATGGCTAAGCCTATATGATGAATCCTTGACAACCCGTGATTTAAGATCTAGGGCCACTTTTTGGCTCTGAATCTACCTGTGCTGCTACAGCGGTTCTAATCTTCCCGTCTCCCTTTCCACACACGGCCTTATCTTGTCAGTACGTTTATTAAGTAAGTAGGAAAGAGAAGACGGACCGGTGAATGGAAAGAAGAAATGGATAGAAGAAGCTGACTTGTTTTTTCCTGTAAAGTCATCTCCCCAACCCTCTTCTTCATTTGTGAAGGGACAGAGGCAACTCTTTGCCATTTCTGGGTGCTCTCACTACGCAGGGTGGTCTGAACGGCTGAGAGTCTAGTATAAAATGTACTGGGAGATGTGGTCACTCCATCACTGAGCAAATACTGAGTCGCTGTTATGTGCTGGGCATCGTGCGAGGTCCTGTGTCACCGTGGTAGGGAGAAAAGTACAGCGCCGCTGTGTCACAGGGCTTTCGTTCTAGTGAGAGACATTCCATGAACAAATGAGCCAGCGAGCACGAGTATGAACAAGAGAACCAGTATTACTACAAAATACTAAGTGCTACGGGGGTCTGAGGGCGGGCTCTGGGGGACAGCTTGTGTAAAGGTGCCAAGGCAGGAAAGATCTTCCGGAAAGGTCCATGTGGCTGGAACATGGTGAGTGGGGGAGCTGGCATGGCTTTCGCAGTCAGAGAGGGAAGGTGGAGCAACATCTTGACGTGTCTCAGTAGGCCATGACAGGAAGTTCCTGAATCTAATTCAAAGTAAATTGGGAAGCTAGACCTCTCTGCTTTATAAAAACCTGCTAAATTTAGAATGTTCTTTGTTTGTATTGGAAAGTTGGAGACATTAAAATGGGATTTATTATCAACCAAAAAATGGCAGCATCTGTCGCATTGAAAGTTGGGACTTTGGGTTCACTTACTCCGTCAGGAAAGAAAAAGGCATCACGTGGCTCCTCAGCAGCCAGACTGCGCTCTTTGTTTGGACACCCCTGTGCTTCCATCTCTCGTGGTTAGGTTTTTCCTGCCCTACATTCACAAGATTTATTACCCTTATCAAACAGAGAAGCCTCTTTTGGCCACCACCGTAGAACTAATTGTGCTGCACAAAATTTGTTTCAAGTGTTGTGTTTTTATCACATGAAAACGTTGCTTGTTTCCCAGCTTGTGGCAGGCACCAGGGGGGAAGCAGAGAGACGGGGACGTAGCGCTGGCACGTGGCCTTGCAGTCTTGATGACGTAGAGGTTGCTTGTGTTTATTTTCTTGGCCGGTTGACGTGCTTTATCATGTATTTTTGTAAATCCAAGAATGTGTGTGTGTGTGTGTGTGTGCGCGTGCGCGCACATGCATAGATTTTTTTTTTTTTTTACATGCGTAGATTTTTAAAGATTTTTGTCTTCATGCAGTCTCAACACTCATTGTGGGGCTCGAACCTGGTGGGGCTTGAACCCACAACCCCAAGATCAAGAAGCACACACCCCGCCAAGTGAGCCAGAGAGGCACCCCCCCAATGTTTTTTTTTTTTCCTTTGAATCAAAAATTGGAAGAAATGGTTATTTGTATTTGTCAGAGCTTGTAAATTACACGGATTTCCCTTGAGGTGTATGTTTTATGGTGTTTGCTACATGGAATGGTATTTGAAATAAATTGAGGATTTTAAAGAGAGACTTCTGTATCTTTTGTGTTCTCCAGATCGAAGAGGAGAAGAAAAGAACTGCCCGAACAGACCACTGGCTACAGCCTGTACGTACCCAGCTTGGGCTTCTTATGTCTTGAATGCTTTTAAAAAAGTGAATCACGTAAAGAGACTTGAATTTTTCAAATATACTTAAATCATATGGCTAGATCTATAACTTTCCTGACTTTTTTTATCTGATCTTCAGTGATCATTTGCACCCATATTGGAGAATCACTTCACATGTATAGGCTGGTAAGATTTCTTGAGTTTGCTGCCAGATTCGTTTGCGGACCTCTTGATTTTAAGCCTGGAATTATTTCCAGTTTTTGCTATAAGACATGGGTTGTGTTTTCAGAAATGAGACTGATAAGTAGAACTGTGAATGCTGCAGCATTTGTTTTCAACTTACAGCTTATTGAACTTAGAATCTCCCTCTAGATACTTTGTCGAAAAATGCTGGTTTTGATTTCACAAACTCAAGTAGAGCTTTGTATTTTCTCATATATTTCTTTGATGTGATTTTAAGATAATAATTTTGAAACATTCAAATAATTTTAAACATTATTATTTATTGATGCTCTGTTTTGAGCCTAAATGTGAAGTTTCCAGAAGACACTCAGGGTGCCTTCATTAAAGCTTCTGAAAGAAACTGGTTTGATCAACAATAGGAGGCTGAAAAGTAGTGAGAGTGTGTGTCGTTTAGATAGTTTTGATTCCAAAAGTAAGAGTAAGAAGAAGGTCCAGAAATCCAGAGTTCTCACTCAGACCTTCGCTGTCCTGCTCCCTCTAACCAGGAAGGCAATTTCACTTCCGTGTCTTAGTTTGTGGTCTTCTACGTGCGAGGCATTTCTACCTGGTGCCCACGTGAAGGCTCAGGAAGCAAGTCAGCTAACATGAAAATATCCTCGCTGCTTTCAATAGCGAGTGAGTCCTGTATGTGAATTATGTCAATGAATTCTTCTGTCAGCCCAATAAGGTAATTCCTGTTATAATTCCCATTTCAGAGGCGAGAAACCCTGAGGCGTCGGCATTTGAGTACTTCCCCAAGGTCATAGAGTAAGCAATGATACAGGATCTCCCTGGCAGTCTTATTCAGTAGGTTGTGCCCTCAGCTGGTCAACAGACCTGCTTCCTGAGGTGTCTCAGGCACCCTGACTCCCCATCTCTGAGGACAGGCTTAGTCAAGATCAGCAAAGCCTGGACCTGAAGGGTTTTTTTTTTTGTTTTCTCCATTCCAATAGCTGGCATGTGACTATGAATAGTTTGATTATTGTTTATGAAAACATAATCAAGAATTTTGCTGAAAGCAGTCATTCTTACTCAGAGAGTAATTCACAGATTTTTAGCAAAGTGTTTTTTCCAAATTACTACCACCTTCCAGTCTCCTCCAATGAAGTGCGTATTTTCACCAGCCTCCTAGGTGATTCTGATATATCCCGTTCATTGGTTTAAAGGAAAAAAGAAAAGAAACCAAAAAAGAAAGAGAGAGAGAAAGCATTCCAAGTTTTAGTCCAAGAATTTTCTTCCCATTGATAATACTTTAAATTCAATTACATTTTCTCTTTGATAGTTCTCTTACAATAAATTATTCAAATATTTTTCCTGCTACAGAGTATTACATTAAAAGTGAGAATCAGTGTGTCTCTTATGTCGAAACGCTCAATATGTTTGTTAAAATCACCAGTAGGCTGCACAGACTGGAGAGGGGTTTATTGTTTAAACTCAGAAATATCTTGAACCGCTCTATTGTGTGAGCAAGTATCAGTAAGCTCAATGGTGTAATGAATTAGCTTCAGATTTTAAGTGTGTACCCATGAGGGCCTTTGATAAATTTAGCCCAGAAATACTCTGGCTAAATCAGAAAAGCTGTTTTGGCATTACTTGGCTTCGTTTAGAAAGTCCTAGATTCTCAGACTAGAGGCTTAAGAATAAGACCACTCATATATTCTCTTAAATGTGTTTTTCTGCTATAATATATCCTACCTACAAAGTCCTTATTGAATTTTGATTAATAAAATTTAATTGGCTTACTTGTACCTCTGATACATTCACTTGAAGTAGCAAATACAGAATTACTATAGTGACTATAGCATGAAGTCAGGCGATTGAATTTTCATGATCAGCTGCTAGACAGCTAATCTAAATCAGGAAAATGATGATAAAGAAGCAAATGCAGAATGCATTAATATGAAATAAGCCCAGATTTCTCTCCCATTGGAGAATTAGATGTTCAGAAGAACGATACTTTTAGCGGGAGCTAATCTGGAAGAATCCCATCTGTCTCAAAAATTCAGAGTAACCTAATGAGAAAAGAACATTGTGGAAAATGTCATGCGTAAGCTCAAAGGCTCAGTTCCTTGCAATTCACAGGGAGACTTGCCATCTGAGTTTTTATCAGCAGGGAACACCAGCGGTGTAATACCTTTGGCCCTTTTCACTTCCTTGAATGGAGAGAGAGAGAGAGAAGCTGTCTGTAAGAGACGTGGATTAATAGGGTTGAGATTGACAGATAAAAGTCCTAGATTTCAAGAGACCTTCAGTGTGGAAATCAGCCTTGAGACAGGTATATTTTTCCCTCCTGGTAACTGTGTTGAATAAAGGGAGAAAGAAGAAATAAGAGATCACTAAGGGAATGTTTTGCATGATTGGGAAGGCTTGGAACTCAAAATTTCTTATTTAGCAGAGCAGTTAACGTTTTGCTGTGATTTTTGGTGAACATGGTTTAGAGCAAAGGAGTAAAACTGGAAAGCTAACTTATATCTTCCCTTTCATCTTTATTTTTTTTATTCTTTTCTAGGAAATCATTGTGAAAATTATAACCAAGAAACTCGGAGAGAAATACCATAAGAAAAAGGGTGTTGTGAAGGTAAGGACAGGAGGCTGTGAATGGGATTTGTGGAAGAAGCTGGGGGTGACCAAGTCAAGCCATTCTGTTATTCCTGAAAAATCACATCCTAGGGCCAGAGCATTGTGTCTCAGGTTCTTGATGGTTCCATATGTCTTTATCATTTCCATAAAAGGAAGGCTGAATTCATAATGCTGGGAAAATGATTCCTTTGCAGCCAGAGTTTCTAGTTCACTTTGGTGTGTTTTCTTACTGGAGCCAATAGCACGTATAAAATCCCACTGGCACAGCTTCAAGTCACTCTCGCACTCTGCGTGCCTTGCCCATTAGTGAGACACTCCTCTTTGTTAAGGAGGGGCAAGATGATTATGTCCCCAGGGTTCCCAGGCGGACTTCCTTGTTGTGTTTTGCCTGAGAAACTTTTATGCTCTGGGATTTTAAAATTTAAAAGTCGATGCTGCAGTCCTTTTCTCTGTTGGCCTTTCGTAAATAGTTCCATCCTGGAACCCAGCATTGTGCGTGCAGAAATGCCCTGCCATTGTACGTGAAGCTAGGCATTCTTCCTCTCACTGTATCTGCTGAAATCGTATTCTAAGATCGCCAGCCAGTCCTTTATTCTTTCCAGATGAAAACCTTCACTAAGCCTTGAACTGAATTCTTTATTAGGGAGCATAGAACCACTGTATTGTACACCCGAAACTAACGTAACACCATGTGTGAACGCTACTGGAATTCAAATAAAAATGTAATAAAAGTTTTAAAATTAAAAAGAAGCCTAGAATGAATAGTCATATATGGACTCTATAAAATAGTGTCATTTCTAAAGGAGTTACTCTTACCTTTTGACTGGAATTCGTTTGTTTTCATCTTACCTATTTCTGTCCCTTGAAATTTGCTGCACTTATTTCTGCTGTTATAAAATGTTGATTTCACATGACAGGAAGTAATTGACAAATACACAGCTGTTGTAAAGATGATTGACTCTGGAGACAAGCTGAAACTTGACCAGACTCATTTAGAAACAGTAATTCCAGCACCAGGTAAATCTTTTTGCAGATCATTTACTGTGTTTGCTATTGAAAGGAGTGATTCCATCCTTAAAACCATAGCTTCTAGGCTTGACTTGCCAGTTACAGACACGGATTTCCTTTCTAGGAGCATATAGCTGCTGGTCTAACTCATGAGCTTCGTTTCGGGTGACATGGGAGTTTGCCTACCAGTCCTCTGTGTAACCTATTTTGTGGCTAAATCCATTTTCCCTTCCTGGGATTCATTTTTTTCATTTTTTTTTTTTCCTGACATAAAACATAAACTCACAAGGAAAAAGAAATCAGCCATACTAGCTTATTGTTAATATATTTCCCTAGCTACCTGAGATAGTAAAGTAAAAGTCTGTATTGTATTGTTTTGTTTTGTTTTTTCCTTTTCCTTAATTGTCTTCATCATTTGAGTACTTCTGAATACCTGGTATGAAAGCTGCTATGGTTAGGGTGTTTCCCTTTGACCCAAAGCTTCCATAGTGGCGTCATTGCTGACATGGTGATGATGTTAGTCTCTAAAACCTCCGCTTATCAGATCCTTTATGCTTTCCCCCTAAAATAAAACTCACTCTGTGGCTTAAAAAAATTTTTTTCAGTGTCAGTGAGATGTAATTGACACACAATAAGCTGCACTTGTATAAAGTATACAACGTGATCAGTTTACAGCCATAGTATTGTCTCAAAACCATCCCTACAATCGTGATCATGAATGCACCCATTACCCCACCGAAAATTTCATCCCCTTCCTTTATAATCCTTCCCTGCCACCCCTCCACTCCTGCCTCCCATGGCCCCTGAGGCAACCACTTGTCTGCTTTCCATCGCTACAGAGGAGTTCCTGTCGAGAAGTTCATATGAATAAAATCATACCATGTTTCCTGTTTTTTGGTCTAGCATCTCTCATTAAGTGTAATTATTTTGGGTTCATGCATGTTGTTGTGTCTATGTGTAGCTCACTTCTTTCTGTTAACTAGTGTTTCACTGTATGAATGTACCACTTTCTGTTTATTCAGTCACCTTTTGATAGACATTTTAGTTGGTTATAGTTTTTTTGGCTGTTACAAGTAAAATTTCCAAGAACATTCATACGCAAGTCTTTATACGGACATACGGTTTCTTTTCTATCGGGAAAATACTTAGAAGTAGAATAGCTCACTCGTAGGATGTATTTAAATTTTTATGAAACTGCCAAACCATCCTGTGATTTTTAAGAAGAGGCAAAGTGGAGTGCCTGGATGGCTCAGTCGGTTTAGTGCTCGACTCTTGATTTCAGCTCAGGTCATGATCTCAGAGTCCTGAGGTCAAACCTTGCATCAGGCTCCACGCTGAATGTGGAGCCTGCTTAAGATTCTCTCTCTCTTTCCCTCACTCTATGCTCACGCACCCTCTCTCTCTCTCTTAAGAGAAAAAAGGAGCCAAAGTCGGGGCGCATGGGTGGCTCAGCAGGTTAAAGGCTCTGCCTTCGGCTCAGGTCATGATCCCAGGGTCCTGGGATCGAGCCCCACATTGGGCTCTCTGCTCAGTGTGGAGCCTGCTTTCCCTCCCTCTCTGCCTGCCTCTCTGGCTACTTGTGATCTCTGTCTGTCAAATAAATAAATAAAATCTAAAAAAAAAAAGCCAAAGTAAGCTAAATTTTTCCTGGTCATTTCTGGACTACCGACATTTCCCCTAAGTACCTTCTATTCCTTGCAATCTAAAGCTAAAACATATCCCTTTGACAAATAAATGAAAAAAAAAAAAAAAACCATGAGGATTCTTAAAATGTTAACAGTGATCAAGACATATAAGCTCTCCTTTAGAATATTATGGAGTTCTAAAATGATTAAGAACTTCTAAGAGGGATTTTGGTTTTCATTCAGTGGTCAGCTGTGTTCATTCAGTGTAACTGCACTTTGCTGTAACAAAGTAGAAGAAAAAAGTGAACCTTTCTTTGCATTCAGTGTGATATTCTTTTCTGCTGTAGGAAAAAGAATTCTCGTTTTAAATGGAGGCTACAGAGGGAATGAAGGCACCTTAGAATCCATCAATGAGAAGACCTTCTCAGCTACAATAGTCATTGAAACTGTACGTACATCGACACAGAGAAATTTCTAAATGCTTTAAAAATGTGCCATAGTTCTCTTTCATTGGGTTGGTCTTTGTTTTATTTTAGAATCTGGGTTTTTTGTTTGTCTTCTCTCCTATATGGAAATCTGTCAGCTTAGTTTCTGCAATGACTCTACCATTGTAAAGTATTTTGTGTTCTGATTTCAAAAGAAATGCTTATGTGTCTTAGTCCACTCGAGCTGCTGTAACAGCACGCTGTAGGCCGGGAGCTTGTAAGCCAGTGTGCTTTTCACGGTTTGTTCTGGCGGCTGGAAATGCAAGAACAAGGCAGTGGCAGGTTTAGTGTCTGGGGAGGGCCTGCTTCCTGGCTCACGTGTCCTCACCTGGTGGAAGGGACAGGGGAGCTCTCTGGGGTCTTATATGGGCTCCGGGCCATTCACGAGGGCCCCACTCCCATGACCTCATCGCTCCCCAAATACAGTCACACGGGGCATTATTAGGTCACAACTGTGAGTTCTGGGCGGGACACATTCATTCCATAGCAATACTCATTGTGTAAAACCTGAAAAGGACAATTAAATACAAATAGTTTTAAAAACTACCCGTAATCCTCCAGCCAGATAACTCCCTTTAATATTTTGATCCATTCCTTTCTGGTCTTTGTATTTTATAAAATTGTATGCAGTATACAGTGTACAGTCTCACATCTCCACTTTTTTTTTCTCTCACATCTAATACAAAACTCGATTTGGCACGGTATCATAGAGTCAGAAGTAATGGGGGAAAAGCCCCAGACATCAATATTTTAAACAGTCCGCCCCTCCTTTCATAAAGGGCTAGAGGGTAGCAGAGATCAGTAGAGTAATTTCAGGAAATATGATGTGCAAAGAGTAAACTTGTTGATTGACAGAACGGATGGCTCACGGACAGGCCTGCGAGCCCGGCCCTGCCCTGCGAGGCCTGAGTTGTTTCCCCCGCTAAGGAAGCGCCTGAGGCAGGCTCCTGCCCCCCACCCCCTCGCGGCCTAATGCGTTTTGGAACTGTGACATCTGTGCTGTGCCTCTTGCGGGGAAATCCGTTTTCACACCCCATACCGTACGCCTTAGCCTTCGGGGGGATAGCAGACCCCTCGGAGAGTCCAGTGACCGTCGGGGCCTCCAGAACTGCAGGTGTCCGCCCAGTTCCATGGCTTGCGTTACGGGATTGTCGGCCCCTCAGCCCCTTGCTGGACTGCATTTGGAAAATCGTGTAGGTCCTTATCTGAGAGCAACCACATTTAAGTAAATGGAGCGTTTTTTTCCCTGTCTCTGACATCACGAACTGAGAAATTGGCGTTCTCGAACATAAACCATAAGGGCCGGAAAGCAAAAGGCGTCTCTGCTGGTCCTGGTCCGTCTTTCTCTCTGACTCAACCAGCGCATGCTCGTGGAACGTCTCACATTTCCTTGGCAAAAGGATTCTCCGGCACTTTCTAAACGCATAGGCCTATCCAAATGAGATCCTGCTCCAATTCATGCTTTCCTCTCCAGGAAATGCAAACAGCTAGTCACCATGGGGGGCATCGTAGGTCCCGTCCAGATCCCTTTGGGTCACGAAGCGTGGTTCCCATGGGCCCCTTGCTTTCCTCCCTCGCTATGACCCGAGTGGCTCCTCCTTCCTGAGCTTGCTTGGGGCGCAGAGCCGCAGGGGGTCAGGACACAGGAGAGCCCCTGCTGGAAGGGCTGCTGGACTGCAGAGCAGCACGCACGTTTCAAAGGAGAAATCCACCTGCTGCTTCTTTTTTGAGCTCGCCACGTTTAAAAAATTAATGTTTGTGTGAGCGGGTGTCCACTGGTCTGTGTCCCCACAGTTCCTTCATATCATTGCCGTGAAACACACGAACTTCCTAAGTGCTTTCTCCTGCTGTTCTTTTTTATCATTTATCATATCAGTAATCATCTATTATTCTTATCATTTATCATATCATTCCAAAATACCATTTTTATCGCTATCATTATCTTTTTATCATCTGAAATTGTAGATCAGCATCAAAATATTTGAGATTTACTCATTTATTAAGCAGATTTTTAAGTAGCTACCAAATTATTCAAAACCTGTCTCAGCCGTTTAGCCTATCTGCCTGATTAACCAAGTGACTGGCTCCCTTCTCATTCCCCAGGTTTGTATCATCGGAAAAGCGCACTTGACCACAGGCCTTTGTACTTGATAATGAAAGATTTGATCTGAGTCATGCCTTTTATCTGGGAACTTACTTCCTTCAGATACAGTCATTATCCTATGTTAAAGGAGTAGCACTATAAAAAGGATCAAGGGAGGGTATGATTCACAATAAAAAACACTGAAACCTCCCTTCAAGGTTAGAGTGATCATCATCGTCATTTTATATTTTGCAAGAGAGAGCACCAGCTTTCAAATTTTAACCAAAAGATGCAATAATAAGAGCCAAGAATTATTGAGCTCATACCCTGTCATGTTCACTAAGCTCTTTCGTGACTCATTTATATTTCGCAACAGCCCAGGAACCTAGGTCCTGTTAATACTCCCTGCCTGGGGACACTGGGGGCACTGAGGGGTCAAGTCACTTGTGAAGTGGGATTTGGTCAGTCTGGGCTCAGGGCCCGCACTCTTGCCTCTGTGTTCCTGGCTGTGTCCACGTTAGTGACTGGTGTTCTTTCCCAATACCCAGTGTAACCCTTTTCCCTTTGTTTCGGATACGAACAGAAAAAGCAAATACATTTAAAGTTGGGCTCATTTTTGGTAATAAAGGCCAGCTGAGGTGTCAAAGCTAAGCTAGACAAACATGTTTGTGTACGAGTATCTGAATTGCTTCACATGACATCTGCTCTTGAAAAGGAAGGAAACCCCCAAGTAGCGCAAACACGGTAGAATCTAAACTCCCGTTCTTAAAGTCCACGATTGGTGTTCCCAACCAGGGGACAGCTCTTCTGGGAGGGGTGACTTGTGAGCCCAGGAATCTTCCTGCTCGTGTCTCCACCACTGTCCACGAGCGGCTTTTACAGTTGCCGTGTGCTTCTCACAGGCCATGGCTGAGCGTGGTCAGTTCTGTTCCCCTATGACCGCACCTCCCCACACGTGGACCCAGGGGAATAGCATCCTGGGAGCAGAGGACACCCCGAACAGCCTGCAGGTCCCTGCCACACCATATAGTGATGACACATTTCACATGTCACTGAAGAAGTCACGGCACTTTGTAATGAGTATGACAAAGCAGAGTTTAAATTCAGAGTCACAGAGAATTGGTGGCTACTGTAATGGGATTACGGGGGTGTGGAAAAGGCACATTTGAATCTTGAAGTGTAGTGTCATTTTCTTGTGTTTAAGTATCTGTTTTTAATCTTTCTTTTTAATTGTTTTAACTTGTAGGGCCCTTTAAAAGGACGCAGAGTGGAAGGAATTCAGTATGAAGACATTTCAAAACTTGCCTGAGTTTGAAAATTTATTAACACATTAAAATCCTAAAGCATCAAATTGGTGTTCACCAAGGCATTACGAGACTCTACTGTGTTAGGGTGTTTCTTTTGTATAAAGCAAATGGGTTTATTTAAATATTACTGTATAGTTGTTCAGCTAAGCTTACAGAAAAATCTAATTATGTCTCACGAAGTATCAAAACAATGTAAATTTTGTTCTTGGTGTTTTTGTTGCCTTTATAATATTTCCTTAATGCTTTTTAATCTTCATTAAAAGACTGTTATTGTAAAGTGTTTTATATAAGACTATTTAGAATCCTACAGTTAGAGGAAGTCCTTCATATACTCTCTATTTTCTGTAGTAAGTTTGTAAATTATAAATGTAATGACATTTTAAAAAGTCAGACTATAAACAGAGTCACGGACATACATGGACGTCCTTGTCCGTGTCATGGACATGGAGTTCACACACCATATAATTTCACCAATTTAAAGTACACAATTCAGTGGTTTTTCATACATCTCCTGAGTCGCGCGCCCATGCTCACTATTTACCTAGAGCACTGTCATCGCCGGGAGTGCTTGCGGTCATGCCTGTCCTCACTCTCTCCCTAGCCCCCGGCCACCACCAGTCTACTTCCGGTCTCTGATTTGCCTCCTCTGGGCACTTCCTGTCAGTGGAATCGTACAACATGGGGTCTTCTCATGACGAGCTTCTGTCAGGTCGCATCGTGTTCTCAAGGTCCGTCCACATTGGCATGTGTCGATGCTCCCTTCCCTTCTTGCTGAGCGGTAGTCCACTGTGTGGACAGGCCACGCTGTTAAAATCCATCAGTTGGTGGCCATTTTGGCTGTTTCTGCTTTGGGGCTATCTGGAGTCATGGTGCTGCAGGAACATTCAGGTATAAGATTTTCTGGGGATGTACGTTTTCAGCGCCTAGGAATGGAGTTGCTGAGTCTCACTGGAACTCGTCCGTGTTTGACATTTTGAGGAACTGCTGGGCTGTTCAAAGTGGCTACACCGTTTTACAATCCCATTGACAATGTTGAACTATACATTTTTAAGTAATAGAGCAGTGGCTTGTTTAGGGATGCAAAAGATAGGAAATCCATCTCCTACTTGGGTCGTGAAAAAGAAATCTTTAAATAAATGAATATATCATTCCCGGGACAAAAGGAGCAGGCCTTAGCTTCCTGTGGGGTTGAGTACGGCCAACCTTATCGGGGATCCGCCTCTGTGTTGGCTCTGCTCTGCCCCTCGCACCAGCAAGGTGCCTGCCGGCGCCTCCCGCTTCACATCTTCCCTTTCTCCCACAGTTCAAACACAAGACTGGAACGGAGTTTGAACTGGTCCACACTGGGACAGATCACTCCAGATGCAAGGGCTGGACTAGACTGATCGGCCAGACTTGGGGTGTGTGCCAGCCCCGAGGCGATCTCTCTTGGACTTAGCGTCAGGGAGAGGTGAGAACTTCTCTTGCCAGAAGCTGGGAGAACATGTGCTGATGAGCAGAAACAGAAGACACTGTGTAAGACGTAGTAAGAGGATGATGTCAGTAGCTTTGCCAACATGATTCTTCCAGGAGGAGTTCACGTGTTTCTGAACTAACTTGACAGCATAGTCACATGAAAAGGAACTGGGTTTTGGAGTTGAGCAGACTTGCAATGAAATTTTGGCTGTTCTTTTCACCAGCTGTGTAATCTCAGAAAAGATCGTGTTCTTGAGTTTCAATGTTTTTAATGTACGAATTGTCAAAAAAGAAAAGAGGTGTCTTTAGGGTTCTTGAGAGAACTACAGAAAATACATAGAAAGTGTCGGACAGGTTTCTCCGTGTCTCTCTGTGGCTTGACAGCTCACTTCCTTTCAGCGCTGTGTAATATTTCTTTTTCTGGACGTACCACAGTCTACCCACTCCCCTCCTGAAGGACATCTTGGTTGCTTCTAGAGTCTGTCAATTATAAATAAATCTGCTATAAACATCCAGGCATAGTTTTTACCTGGACGTGTTCTCTGCTCGGGGTAAACACCAAGGAGCATAATGGTAGGGTCCTATGGTAAGAGTATGTTTAGTTTTCTAAGAAACTGCCAAACTGTCCTCTGAAGTGGCTGCACCATTTTGCAACCCTACAAGCAACGATTGAGAGCTCCTCTTGCTCCACATCCTCACCAACATTTGGTGTTGTCAGTGTTTTGATTTTTGGCCGTTCTGATGGGCATGTAGTGGTATCTCATTGTTACTTTAATTTAAAATCCCCTAGTGACATATGACATTGAGCATCTTTTCATGTGCTTTTTTGCCATCTTTGTTTCTTTGGTGAGGTGTCTGCTTAAGTCTGTTGCCCATTTTTTTTTAAATTGGGCTGTTCATTTTCTTATTATGGAGTTTTAAGAGTTCTTTGCATATTTTGGATAATAGTCCTTTATCAGATACATCTTTTGCAAATATTTTCTCCCAGTATGTGGCTTTTCCTCTCATTTGTTAGAAAGTTATTTTTCATCATCCCATTTGAGGTCATATCAAGTTATTGCTAATAGTGTCTTGGGAAACCAGATCCCCTGGGTTTTCTTCGTTGGGAATGCCATTAGGTCCTATTGCCTTTTTTGCTGCTTTTCCCCCCATGTGCTCCTGTCTATCCATTTTTGCTGTCATGCTTGAGTGAACTCATTCACAAACATTTACTGAGTGCCTCTGGTAAGTAAGCCATTGCAGTAGGTACTGAAGATTTAGGTGTGAGAAGCAGGTATAGACCCAGGATGTGTGTTGTATAGGAATTGACAATGTTCAGTGAACTGATATTCAAATGAAATGATTAGCCAATAGAGAGAAACTTGATAATCTGGGGCAGCTGCTTAAAAATTCTATCCTAATCTCAGTAAGAGATAACATCAACTGATACCAAGATATACCTCAGTTCCTTCTTTGCTAAAACAGTATCACAGGATTAGAATATGAATCAGCCTTGATTTTTAGGTTGGTTATAGGATTGAAGTGCCCCCAGAAATGTTAAGGGGATAACTGAATCATTACACTGTTAAAAGGAAACATCCTTGATTTTTCTTTATCCTACCTGGAGATCCCAGAAAAAAGTCACCCCTGTAGACTAGGCCAGTGTGAAAAGGTGTTAAAAATAATAATACTAAATTCTTACAGATTTTTATGTATACAGCACCCATGAGCAATAGTTAAGCATTTTCATATATTCAGGCAGCTGGGTAACTTTTACTTTGATCTTACAGGATCTCTGGGATGACTTACATCTTTCAGTTGGGATGAGGCTGAAGAGAAAATGCCACTTTTTATGGTATTAAATGATCCTGTAAAGCACGTAGAGTGAGTTGCCTACGATCTTGCACCAGTAGGTACTAAAATAACTCCTGATTCATAGTTCATTTTTACTACACATTGAGAGAATCTTCAATTTACTTTTTTTCCCATTATTTTCTTGGATTGCCAACTCTTCGAAAATGTCTTTAATTTTCAGTAATTTAAAAACACAAGCAAACATAAACTTACGACAGAGGTGCGATCTGAGCCAAGGGGCCGTTTTTTTTCAAACATGGGCTCTCGTTTCCTTGACAATCAGACGTATATATATTTGTGTGGTTTAATAGAAACCACTTAGGTTGATACTTACGAACGCTTTGAAGCTTGGCTACGGAAGTCCTACAGATGCTTAATACATATGACAGAGAGCAGCCCTGTGATACCCAGCTGAGGTGTCAGTGGAATGCCGCTACTCTATCCAAAATTAAATACTGATCCATTCCCAGTGGGTTGCAAAGTGCTCCAGAGAATAAGCAAACGTAATACAGGGACTTGTCAGGTTTTTTCCTTTATTGCTGAAAGTATAATACTTTCAGAAACTAATCAAGAGATAGACAGTGGAAGAGTTTCTTCCTTTCATTTGAAACTCAAAACTGAGTATTCATTCATAACTCTAATTATATAGAGAAGGCATATTACAGGTCTCAGTGGGGACCCGTGGACAGTATGAGTACAAGTTTAATTTTATTGTTCAACACACCAGCTATTAATAAAGGTTTTGATAATTTGAGTAACATGGATTTGACTTTAACTCTAGTTTATTTGATAGAATCCTTGTTCAGTATCCTGCGTATAAATGCACAGCCCAAGTTTTAATCTGTAGATTAAAACTACAGAGTACATATAAAATACTAGGAATCAACCTGAACTTATACATCTAAAGGTATAAAAGTCTTAAGGTCTAAATTTTTACCAAGTAACAGAATTAATTATAAGAACCCACTTTTAAAGTTTGGGTTAAATATGAGCATTTTAAGATCAGTATGTTTGAAATAGAAAATGGGAAAGATGTCGTAGACTTTTTTAATGTACCACAGATGAAGCTGAAAAGCAATGCCATTCACCTCTTCAGCACTGGGGTCACCTCTGGATGCTAGAAAGATCGCATTTCTTTAATATTTTACAAGTAGGTCAAAAGACAATCACTTGATCCTTCAAATACATGTTGGGTGTGTCCAAAAAGGGAGTTCTGTGTACTTTCTAAACTAAAAATGACCTTTACTAAATTATGGAGGGAACGCTTCATAAAGGTGTACTTTTAAACATTTTTTTAAGTGTGATTTTGCCAGTTTGGCCTTTGGAAATATATTCCAATCTTAGGAATCGAATTTTAAAGGGCAGTTAGAAACAAAAGAAAGTACAGACTTAAAAATGAATCAGATTTGCACCATCTCACCAAGATCCACTAGATTAATGCAGACCTAATGAAGTCATCCAGTTGGTGGTTTAGGTATTCTGCCTTACAAATGTTGTTAGCCTTTCATTAAGACAGAACTTGCTAGTCAAATTTATTTTGAAATAAAGTCTAATCATCCAAGGTTTAATAATGTAAGTGGCATCACTCTCAAGAATTGCTTAAATACAGACAAAAAGTCTACAAGGGATACTCAGGGAGCCTCTGTGTTCAAGATCATTAAATCTGTGTGAAATGTGTGGCTTCCAGAAAATTTGGAACTGTGATTGTCTCCGAATTCATAATAAGGTCAATATTGTGTGCAATTAGCCATGTGAGGTAATGTCCAGAGCGATATTAAATATGTGAAGAATTTGGGACCAACACCATCCCTGAGGTGATCCTGGGACAATGGCATCAGGGAGGAAGACCAGTTAGGAGCGATTATAATTTAATAAGCAGACACCCACATGTTTGTACAGTATCTTATTGGGAGAATGGCTTTGAGAACAGAAAGAGGTTGGTGAACTAAGGCATTGTGACAGTGTATTTTATGTGTCACCTTGGCTGGGCCATGGGGTACCTACAGAATGAGTCAAACATTAGGTGTTTCTATGAAGGTGTTTTTGGATAACATCTACAGTTAAATCATAGACTGGGTGGAACAGAGGGCCTGCCCTAAGTGGGCCGCATCCAATCAGTTGAAGGTCAGCAGAGCAGAGAGGATGACCTTCCCCCCGTGAGCAAGAATACTCCAGCTGCCTGTGGATTTCATCTGCGACACTGATTCTTCCTGCCTAATGGCCTTCAGACAAAAACACCGGCTTTCCCTGGGTAGGCCGCTTTCCTTTGCATGACCGTGATGGACACCTCCTAGTATCGGACAACTCAACAAAATCCTAGATCCAAAGTGTTTATTTTTCTTCAGATGTATTAACAGGTTTTATAGACCACCGTGACCTCTGGCTAGTGTTTTAATTACTCAGACTGAAGAATGACTGCAGAGAAAAGCGTGACCTGCAGAAAATTTCCAAAGCCATCCATCTTTAAGGCCTCTTGAGAAAGCTATAAAGCTGAGGCACAAAGTAATCCTTGTAATGCCCATCGATGAAACCTTTTCCACTGTTGTGCACAAACCAACAGGAGACCTCTGTTCCAAACACTCTGTCTGTTCGGTAGTCTTTCTGCAGACCCCTGCAAGGAAAATGGTGGGTATGGTTAGGACACAGTCCAAGGCTTGGTCAGCCTGCATATCGGGAAAGAAGAAAGTTCCCTCCCTTGCTGTTCTTTGTAGCATCTTCCTTCTCATACCGGATCTCCTCACCCTTCCCCATCCCCTTCCCCAAGTCGTAAGGAACGTCATTTCCTGGGGCTTGGTGTTGGAAGGACAGATAATAAGCAGTGAATCTTTAGATAATTCAAATAACCCTTTGGAGATTGACCAAGATAGCCTTTTCCAGCAAGGTGAAGAGTGCAAATTAACTTTCTGTTGGAAAGAAGGGGGGAACCCAACATTGGAGTGCTGTGGGCTAACCCCAGGTCACCTGCAGAGTGAATCTGAGATGCCTCCCACCTTCCCTAGACAGGTGAGTATTTAAAGGTGATACCAGCTGTTTCTGAGACATTCATGCCTTTCCCTTAAAGGACAAAGAAGCCAGCAATTTAAAAAGTCATAGGGCATATTGTCACTAGCAAGCTTTTGAACGTATAGGATGGTGCACAGTTCGAGTTCAACTCAGTTTGAGTTACAAGTCAAAGAGTGCTTGCAGTAGGTGAACTTGAGGCCCAACATTTACCTTTGTCATTAGAGGCTAGCAGATGTGCGTTCACCAGCCTCGGATGACTTATCTTACTATGATTAATGGTGCTCACCATTCCTTTGTCAAACACGCTCACTGACGCCCACTGGTAACTCGCTGGTCCCCAGTGAGCCCGAACCAGCTGAGTGGTGTACTCATGAAGAGCTCATCATTTTGTTTCGTTTTAAGATTTTATTTATTTACTTAACAGAAAGAGGGAGAGGGAGAGAGCACAAGTAGGGGGAGTGTCAGACAGAGAGAGAAGGGGAAGCAGGCTCCTCGTTGAGCAGGGAGCCTGATGTTGGGGCTGGATCCCAGGACCCTGGGATCATGACCTGAGCCGAAGGCAAGCACTTAACCCACTGAGCCCCCAGGATACCCTCAGAGTTCACCGTTTTACTTCCCAAGGCCATGTGTGGTGGTACATATTGCTTAATTATGGCTGCAATTTTATCGCTTACTTATGTGGAAACCAATGACATTGTGTGCAAAGAAGGTCATTCATTTTTTTTTTTTTTTTGGAAAGTCATTCTTATAAAGCCAAGTTGATTGCTTTGTAGAAACTCTTAAAATGCAACAACAACAACAAACAAACAAACAAAAAACACCTGGCCCAAAAAACCCCATCTGCTTTAAAATGCTGTCAGATACCACAGGGGAGTCTATAATTGAGGACTGGGAGAAACTGAAAAGATTGGTAAGAACGTTACACTCAATGCTTGGCGATACGGAATTCTCACTTCACAACGAGCATATGGATATGGTTGGCGTGAGGAAGGCTACACAACAATGCATTTGGTAGATTCATGCTCAGGAAGAAGAGCCCAGTCTCACGTAGACACATCCATTCATTCTCTAGTACTACGGTTCACGGGTTGTTTTATTTATTTATTCATTTATTTATTTATTTTGAAGATGTATTTGTTTTGTTTTACTCTAGAGGGAGTGGGGAGGGAGGGGCAAGGAAGAGGAAGAGAGGGCATCTCAAGCAGACTCCGTGCTGAGCGCAGAGCCCCATGTGGGGCTCGATCCCATGACTCTGAGGTCATGACCTGAGCTGAAACAAGAGTCAGGCACTCAACGGACGGAGCCCCCAGGTGTCCTGGTTCACAGGAATTCTTATGATTTCCTCCTTTATCAGCTTTTTCAGTAACCGAGCTACCATACAAGGCCAAGGCTGTTACACCGTCAGTCCACCCATCATGCATTACAGCCTTGGCCTTGCATGGTAGCTATTGTCTAGCTGGTCCTTACTCGCACGGAGGCTGGCCGGCCTGCGGCGTCCTGACGCAAACCTGGTGTGTGTGTCTGTTCCTAAGGAGCTGTTGAGTCTGACATCGGGAACACTTGCAAGAGCTTTTCTTGCTTGGATGTGACTGTGTGAGTGTAACCCCGAGACACGCTGTCTGTTACTGTCGTATGCCCCCAAAGCCTACCTGGTGACAGTCAACGTGTGTCCCTTCACTTCCATGCTTGCCTCTGGCTTCTCGGGGACCTTTCCCGGTCGTTCATCAAAGATACGGACTTTTGGCTCGTGCATGAACTGACCTAGTGAGACAAAGTCCGGACGCTGATTTACATGAAGCCCAAGGGCCAGTTAAAAAAAGCAGTCTTGTGGTCATTTGACCCAAGCCGCATTTCGGTACGCACCTACCCACCCCCCAACCCCGAATTTCTAAGGTAGAAAGACATATTGAGAGAAGGGCAGAGCAATGGGAGGGATGGGTCCTTCCCAGGAGCAAAGCTGGCTGGCTCATGCCGCGTTCATCTCACAGACGAGGCCGACCTGCCGGATGAGCAGTGGACCGGAACGCCTGCCCTGATGACGGGCTGAGCACCTGCCATGTGGCTCAAATCTCAGGGACAAGGTTTGTGATGCCCCATGCTTCAACTGGAACCACTCCTTAAAACGTTGTAGGGAAAGTTGACCTAGATGCCTGACTTCCCAAACCAGGTCACCTCCACCCAGTTAGAAAGAAAAACAAAACCCTCTGATGCAAAATTGAAAGTCTGTGTTACTCCTCTAACTGTTTGCCCAGTTTGTGAGGATGAAATCCTGGCTCAGGGAGAACCTCACCTGCGGTAGCAAAGATCTTGGCTAGAGCCTCACCGAGACCCTTGCACTGCTCTGCGGGGCTGCGTGAATCATGTTTGCTATCTTTGTGCCTTAAGATCGGACATCAAAACCCCTGACGGCTGGGGAGAGACTGCCCCTCCCAGGGCCAGCAATTTTGAAAGACACTGGAAGACTCAGGAGCGAGCCTGTGATCTGCACATGAACCATCCCAGGGCCAGACTGCCTCTCTCTGACCCGTGTGACCTGGAAGCTATCCCAGGGCCAGGGACCAGGTAAGTAGACTGCCCTAGAGCCCAAAGCCTGCCAAAATGCTTCAAGACGGCCAACCCAGAACTAGACTGCTCTGCCTCGTCTTCCCACAGAAACCCAGGAGAGGCTCTGGCCTAAACCTGTTGCTTCAGGTCCCTGACTAAAGCCTGGCTTTGCTCTGTGGCCCTGCAGGGTGGGACATGCCTCTTTGTTTCAGGGGGGAACTGAGTGACCGGAAACGTTTCTGTCAATGGCACTGACCCTTGTGTGTCCTCAGTCCCCTGTATAAATCAAGATCCAGGCATAGAGTGTGGCCCCAACCTGTCCTTTGAGTCCAGACCCGTCACTGTGCAAGTTCTAACCTCCCCATTTGCTCGAGACCCAGACCCACTTGCCAGATGGTCGAGAGACACCGTACCTATCAGTCCATGCGCTTTAGGTGAAAACTTGTTTGTGGGGGGAATGTAGATCCCCAAAAAGTCTACATTCACCGGATGCTTCTTCCAAACGCGATGGAGTAAAACAGAGAAGGACATGTCTTTATCCACGGTGATGGTCACAGTTTGCTCTTTCTTCACAGAGACAAGCACCCTGGGGCAGAAAGCAAAATGGGGTCCACGTTTCTAGAACACACTGTTTAGGAAGCCATGCCTCCCACCGTGAGCCTGAGCTTGCCGTCCCGCCCTGGGCAATTCCACGAGTGTTCTAGGCCCTCCACAGCATTTTTTTGGGGGGTCACAGAATGTTGTTTTCACTCCTGGCTCTGGAACAATGTCAGTTTCGGTGTTTGTATAAAAACAATAAACAGGTGATCAGGGGACAATATGACACAGTCCAGTGTTTTCCAGGCACACTCTGACACGGAGCTGGCTGGAGTGTTCGATGGATTCCTTCACTTATCCAGCACGTATCTACCGAGCCCTCAATCCATGCCAGGCTGCGGGAAGGTGCCGAGACACAGAGTGGCCACAACACGTGGAGCCAGCTGCCAGGAACGGGGTGGGGTTAGGCACCAACAATCTTTCTGAACCTCTGCTTCTTCACATTTAAAATGATAGCTAAGTTCTACGTTTCGGTCACGGATTTCCGCATTGATCTGTGTAGTCAGGCGTGGAGGACAGGACCGCGACCGGACACAGTAATACTCACCTCTGGCTAATGACGCGAGCGGTGTCAGACCAGGAAAGGACAGACACCCGAGAGCGCCGGCTCAGGGTGATGGTCTTGGTGCTGATTTCTATTTTCATGTCTTCGCTTTGGAAATAAAATCCCAGGGTTCCAAAATAGGTGCTGAGTTTTTCGTTCTTTGGTTTCTTGGCACCAATGAGCTGTCCATTGACCAAAATCCCTGGAGAAGAAAACATGCTTTTTTCTCTCTGTGCACCATCAAAGTTATAAAACTTGACAAGATGGGAAAAGTGTTATTTTTTGGCTTGATTTCTTATATAATATTTTTCCTGAACAGCTTTCACTTTGTTACTATGTTTCATTATACTTTAAATGACTCACATCACAGTAAGATCTGCTAGTTCACACTCAGTCTCTTAGCTACTCTAATTCCCATGGGAATAAATTTATAATTCTTTGCTCACCAATTATCAGAGTTGGAAAAGTACAGGGCTTCTCTTAAGGTGGGAAGGAACGGAATCCTAGGTAGTGACAGTGAAACATGGCAATGATCGAATTGCCTAGTTCAAATACAGCATCTTTTTATTTTACCTGATTCTGGATCAGAAACAAGGTTGAGAATCTTTCCAGGTTCCGAGTCAATATTGAAACAGATATTCTTTTCATTTTTTGGCAGGTAAATGATGAAGTGTGGGTCATTTTCAACTGGAAAATAGAGACAAAGAAATCAAACAAAATCATAGAAAGGAGGGGGACACCGAACAGTACTTCATTCCTGAAACCTTTTACTTAATAAGAACAAATACTTCCAGTGCTTGTCCTAGATGCTAGCTTCTGTTCCGGGTGTTGGGGGCCCGTGGTGTAGACAGACCCATTGTTCCTTCCCCATGGGACAATTCAGAGTTTTAAGTTGTTTTACACCTATAACATATACTTCTTCTGTAGCTATCATGTATGATCTAGGCTAGAGACAAAAAATGAATAAGACAGACACAAATAATAAGAAAAGCACACAATACATCGAGTCCACATGTATACTACATACGCATACCTCCATCAGTGAGTGTTGTATAAATAGATAAAACGACGTGTGTGTTTTTAAGCAGCTATACACGATACATAAAAATATAGGAGATGTAATGTTATTTGTTGGCATACTGATGGATATTAATCAATTCCAAAAACACTGAAGCATCGAGGACTCTCAAGAAAGAATTACTTTGTTGCTGGACAACCTTATTCTGATTGATCTTTCTTGTTTGTCTAATCATTCAACAAATAATTGGTGAGAAAAAAAAAAAAACAGGTCTATCCAAAGCACTGAATTAGGCAACGTTTGGTGTAGCTATAAATAAGTCACGGTCTTATTTATAAGACCTTCAAGAAAGTCAGAATTTAATGGAGTGACCAAGATTCTCTCCTTGACTAAACACTTAGGCTCCTCCGACCTTTTCAACGAGGCCTCAACTTTTGGACTCACACGTTAGCTTCTGCGCTGCCCAATTTTAGCAAGAATCCTAGTAGGCTGGGTTAGGTAGAATATCTGCTCTCCCTATTGAGCTCCTTAGGTATCTAACTGGGTTCCTCATTCCCTGCCACCCTCCAGGTGACGTCAGATCTCCTGGCTGCCTTCAGCAGGAAGCCTGTTCCATTGGTTTGACCAGAATCCCCCTCACTCCTGACGTTTCCTCTGCGTGATTTCGCACCCACTTCCCCAGGCTGTATTTGGAGCTGAGTCCAATCTTCTCCACCCAACTGCAAGATCCCATTGCGGGGGTCCCCATATCCATCACCACGGCCCCCCCTTGAGTCAAGATCTTCCAGACTCTAATGTGTGCTCTAATGAATATCGTGAATAATTTTTTTTCTTCAGTGTTTCTTTCATAGAGACAGACACAACCACTGAGGGAAGAGAGAGAGTAAAATAAATGACACAAAAATGGCACAAGCCAGTCGTTCTGAGGGTAAAGACGAAGGGTGACCAGCCCCACCTGGCCCGTTGAGAAAGGCCTGGTGAAGGAGTTTGCACAAAGCCTTGACGTTAGGAGACGCAAAAGACACAGGGGAAACGGAGATTTTATTCTGAGTGCACAGTGCGGAGGTAGGAAAGTTGGCGATTTGTTTGCAAAGCACCTCGATGTAACTAGGAGATGGGTTCTTGAAGAACGTAGAAAAAGACCCAAAATGGGCGTCATGGAGAGGGGCAGAGCACCACACCAAAGACTGGAGCTTCAAGTTGGGAGCTCTTTGAAGTTTCTGAGAAAAAATGCGACATGATTTGATTTGGGGGAAATTACTCGTTACAGTATAAACTCAGTATTGGGACACGGACGTGGGAAGATCAGTTAGCAGCTAACGCAGCAATAGCGCAGGCAACAGACGTCACCTGAACGGGAAACGGGACGGACAAGGGAGGGAAGATTCCAGAGACCCGTGGCAGAAGCCACAGTGTCAGGTAACTGAGCGCCGAGGTACAATTCAGACCAGCCAGGCTTCCAGCCCGAGTCAATGAAGGGCCTGGGGAGGAGATGGTCGAAGCCCTAAGAACCGCAGTGGTTGCCTTTCCCAGATTAAAACTGAAAGAGCAAGCTTCCGTTCCCCGAGAGGCTGTTTTCTAGATGTTACCACAAAGTCCCAGGCAAACATTAACTCAGATAATTCTCCTCACGTCCTCGCACAGGACGGGTCGCCTGCCTGAGGTCCCATGATGGGGTCGGACTGTGGCAGATCCAGGACCACAGCCACGCTGCCCCGCGACAAGCCCATTCTCCTACCCACTCCGACACGCTCGCTCATGTTCAAGTGTGTGTTTCAGAACATGAAATGGAAGATAAAGGAATGCACAACAGAAGTACAATCTGGTGCTTCTCTGCACCGCTCACACTACAAAACTCTCGCCACCAGGTCAAAAAATACTTGGTGAATCGATTTTGTGCTGCGCTGGGCACTAGAGGGCATCCTTAAAACGCAGAACAAAGGTTCTCGCATCTCTTTTTCAATTAAAAAAAAAAAAATCATTTTGGTATGAGAGCCTCTTCCTTTACACAAATATGGTGTTTGGAAATATTTTTGGAAGGACTTGGCTTTTTATTAGAGATCATGATTGATTCTGCCATTTTAATTAACCCAAATCCTATTACTCACACCTGCTGGTGGGTAACCACGGATCGGTACTGCCCTACTGACCTGACACCACTCCAGACAGCAGAAGTGAAACATTATACTTAGATTAGCGTCTGTAGCCTCACATTTAGATCAGGTTGAAGGCGAATGGAAGGCCGCCAGGACTAACTTCACAGATTCCTGAGGACCTGGGCTTTATGCGCTCCCACGGGGAACCAGGAACTGCTGTTATAGCCACCCCGCAACTTAACACCACCCCCGTTTTACAGGTGGGCTCACTGAGACCTAGAAGAGGTTCCACGGTCTGGCCCACGGCCACGGGGGCAGAGTCTGACCCTGGAACTGTCCAGCTCTCCAGACCTTGTCCCCTTAACGGCATTGCACAGCAGACTATGTAAACTCAGAGGGAACACCGCATTCGTACTGGAAAGAACTCGAAAACAGAGTTAGCTTTTTCGCTACGTATTTCTACAGAAGCTTCTTTCTGGAAAGTCGCAGAGGAAGGGGCGCCTGCACATGCAATCTCCAAAGAGAATGTTCCTTGCATCGATGCCCTGTGGAGCCCCCTGGCCTGAGAAGAGCGTCTCGTCCACTCCTGAGGGTTCAGCTTACCCAGCTGGAGATGGAGTGCTCTGGACTGGACTGGACCCCTGAGCTTCATAGGTTGGAACCCTAACCACCAGCACACAATGTCTGGAGGAGGGGCCCCCATCAAGGGATTGGTGCCCTGCTGAGAAGGGACACGGGGGAGCTTAGCCTTCCTCTCTGCAGGGCACACACAGAGAGGTCATGTGACCACACAAGAAGATGCCGGCTGTGTACAAGCCGTCCCCAGCTTGCACCTTGATCTTGGACTTCCTTGCCTCTAGACCTGTCATTTAGACCAGCAAGGCTGGGGTATCTGGTTATGGCAGCCCAAGCTGATTAATACAGAGTCATCTGCTGTTAATGGAGGTCAACAATACCTACAGAAGTCAACTTGTTTACCAGGACTTTTTTTAAACATCTATCAACGCTGCACACGATTGTGACCCGACTGGGGGCCGGGACGTGAGAGCCGTGGTGAAGGCCTCTTACCTCTCATCACATGTGGGGGAGGAGTTGCCTCAAGCACCTGAGCTCCCAGCACAGGCATCGGGATCATCGGTGTCGGGGAAGGGTTGACCCAAGACGGGACTGAACTCGGACCAACCTTGCTGCCATAGTACAGGGCACCTGTGTAGAAAAACCCGTGGCCATTAGTGTCCCAGCTTACTTTTCCTTGGAGATTTCTTACAAGGTCCAGAATCTATGTTATGTGGGCCCTGGAGGTCCTCAGCTAAGGTTTTCTCCCAGTAATTTTATTCCAGAATTTTCTCTCTCCTAGCTCCTCCTGTCTTTATACCGTGTGGGCCTGCTGGAGGGATCTCTGCAGAGTCTGGAACCTGGGCTGTGGGATCTGCCCCACGGAGGCAGGAGAAGGGCCCCACGTCTTCATCCTAGGCCGGGAAGATGATATCTAGGCCAGCCCCCGGAGAAGTCCCAGATTACGATCAGGTCCTGCCTGGATCTGTTCCTACTTCCTAACCAAACAACAATCTAAACAATTCAGCTCCTCGACCAACTAGTTTCCCCTATTGGTTACAACAAGCTCATTTTGCTTTCTGACACACAGACAGTCTTCCTGTCTTGGAGAAAACAAGCGGCAGTTCACCTAGGCATCTTATCTAGCTGTAACAACCACTAACCAACGCCAGTTTATCTAGAAGAGCTTTCTCCCCAGATAAATTGGCTGTGGGGCCCCAGGCTCTTGCAACTGGGATGCCAGAAGTAAGAGCTCCTTGACCCCTGGACCACTGTGGCAAATATGGCGTCTCACTCGGACAAAATTAAAAATGTGGAAAGTGGTGCTTCAGCTACGCAGGCAACTCTTCAGACTGTGTTTCAACAGGACTAGGTCCTGAGAAACGGAGGGCAGGGAGAAGGTGATAAGCCAGCATCTTCTATACTTGGCTCATGTGTCCCTGAGCACATCCTAGGACCTTCCACAGGACTCAGGAATCAAGGGAGGCTTTTGTAGCAATTTCAAGTTCTCTGCTTCCACATATACCTCTCCCAAGAAAACCTCTTTCTCTTGGTTGAGAAGCAGAAGGCATGCTCTCTCACCAAAAACTTTCTGGAAAAATTGGTGTAGAACCAGAAATTGGAAAGACTCCAGACCATTGCAAGGGACACAAATCCTTTTGCAAGTCAGATGATTTCCAATTCTTTGCTTTAAACCAAGTTGAGGGGCGCCTGGATGGTTTAGTGGATTAAGCCTCTGCTTTCGGCTCAGGTCATGATCCCAGGGTCCTGGGATCGAGCCCCGCATCGGGATCTCTGCTCAGCAGGGAGCCTGCTTCCTCCTCTCTTTCCCTGCCTGCCTCTCTGCCTACTTGTGACTTCTGTCTGTCAAATAAATAAATAAAATCTTAAAAATAAATAAATAAACCAAGTTGAAGTAGGACCCAAGGTATCACGTGTTAAATCATTAAAAATAATTTTTGCATCCTAGCTCCTATGTGAGTTCGGCAGATAAGTCTGAAGAAGCTGTAAATGAGTGATAGTTGCTGTGACCAAACTCATTCATTCCTATCTACTCACCTGTGTCAACAAGATTTATCAGGACCTAGCCTATAAAAAAATTTTTTTAAGATTTATTTTTAACTAATCTCTACACCCAACCTGGGACTCAAACTCCCAACCCCAAGATCAAGAGTCACACACTCCACCGACTGAGGCAGCCAGGCACCCCTACAATTTTTTTTTTTTTTTTTAGTAAAAATGACACTGAATCCATCAATAAATAACATTTACACATACAGTCACATTTTTTCATTTTTAAGACATGATTTTCAATCAAATTTTACTTAGGGATATCATATTTATAATCCATGTATATTATTTTGATCAATTGTCTACTTGTCGGTCTTAATAAAACTCCATCTAGAAAAAAAATTTGAATACTCAGACTCTAAGGGTCCCAACGCATTGAAAAAAATTCAAATTTGCCAACATTTTTCTTGCAGAGGAGCAGGATGATCAAGAAAAGACCTTCTGGCATCGCAGTGTACTACATTGAGCCGTGCTTCTGCTGGGAATGGAAATACCAGTTCAACTAGAAAAAAGCACCATATAGAATTTCCGATAATTAAAATAGAGTTTGCTCGTGTATTTTTTTGATGGATGATGGACAGTACCAACTTCAGTATTCCATGCCACAGGATACACTGACAACAGTGAAGCAAGAGGTTTATTTTAAAAGTTCAATGTTGGGACGCCTGTGTGCCTCAATTGGTGGAGCGTCTGCCTTCGGCTCAGGTCACGATCCCAGGATCCTGGGATGGAGTCCTGCATTGGGCTCCCTGCTCAGCAGGGAGCCTGTTTCTCTCTCTGCCTGCTGCTTCCTAAGCCTGTGCATGCTCTCTCTCTCTCTCGCTCGCTTGCTCTCTGACAAATAAGTCATTAAAAAAATCTTTAAAAAATAAGTTGAATGTTTACAATATGCCCCAAATTAAATTTGCTACAACTATTTAAGCATGGCGAAAATGGTTAAACGCTGATTTAAACAATGCACGCGGGGGTACCCAGGTCTTCAACATTCCTTTGGGAGTTAAGGGAGCCAAAGTTCCAAGACCACAGCAACGAACTACCCCAAAGTAAAATGACAGGAACAGCTCAGACACACAGGGGTCCCAGGGCTGGGAGCAGGAGGCAGGGGAGGGGAGCAGAGGCTGGAGGCCGCCGGTGCAGGCTAAGGAAGCTGCCCCCGTCCTGTTGCTCCACGAGACAGAAGCACGAACCTGAGCAGCAGGAATGGTCTTGCGGGGGCGAGTCTGCCAGCATGCGCTCGTCCCCGGCCTCGTTCTCGATCACCATCGCGGTGAGCGGGGTCACGATGTGATGTTCCAGAGACATCTGCAGGATTGTTTTAGTAATTTTCCTTTTGGCAGCTGCTGTAGGAGCCAGGCTTCTGTATTTGGGAAACCGAGGCATTCGAGGACATTACTGCACTTAGCCCCACACCCCACACCCTCTCTGGGCTCAGCCGGGACCCTGGGGACCAAAGATAAAAGAGGGCTAACTGGCTCCAAGAAGCCAGGATTTTACTTAGCCCTGCAGTCCAGAGGATTGTTTGTTTTTTGTTTTTGTTTTGTTTTTAAAGATTTATTTATTTATTTGACAGAGACAGAGATCACAAGTAGACACAGAGGCAGGCAGAGAGAGAGGAAGGAAAGCAGGCCCCCTGCTGAGCAGAGAGCCCGATGCAGGGCTCGATCCCAGGACCCTGAGATCATGACCTGAGCCGAAGGCAGAGGCCTTAACCCACTGAGCCACCCAGGTGCCCCCAGAGGATTGTTTTTAATAGGCTTTCTTTTTCAGGCCAGTTTTAGGCTCACAGTACAACGGAGGAGAAAGGACAGCGATTTCCCAGACCCTCCCTGTGTCCACACACCACAGCCTCCCCCATTATCAGCAACCACCCCCCCCCCAACCAGAGTGGTGCATGTGTTACAATCTATGAACATAGGCTGACATTTCATCATCACCCAAGTCTGTGGTTTACGTTAAGGTTCGTTCTTGGAGGTGCACGTCCTACACAGGCTTCGACAAACATGTGATGACATGTATTCACGATGGTACCATCGCACAGGACACTTTCACTGCCCTAAAAAATCCCCCCTGGGCTCCACCTGCTTGTCCTGACCCCCCCCCCCCCCACCCCCGTCCCTGGCAACTACTGATCTGTTTTCCAGGGACTGTTCTGAAAAATCAGTATTTAACTTCAGTAACATGCTGCGTATCTGCAATTTTGCTGTGAATGCACCCAGGATGCTTCAGTAAAAAGAGGCAGGGATGGTTCTTATTCAACGGAAAGCCCCAGCTACAGCCCCATGTCTGTTTTATAACCTTACTGACATCACGGATTTTCTCTGTGAGTTCGGTCATCCAACCGCACTTCGTGTCTTCCTGACCTAGCTCTAAAGACTGCTCCACCTCCCTGGGAACCTGACGTCAAAGGTGGGATGGGGCTCGGGTGATTTTCTTCTTCAGCACCTGCTGTGTTACTCTGTTGCACGTGGTCCAAGAGCTGTGCATTGCCCGGGAGCGTAGTTTTTATACTGCACAGGTTAAGTGCGGGTCGGCTGGGAAGCCAGAGATGAGAGAGCCGCTGGCTATTATGGAACCCGTCCTTAGGCGATATTAGAATTGTAAATTTCCCTCTGGACAATAAGCTTTTCAAAAGTATATGCAAGTGAACCACTGATACTCCCGCAACCCGGATCAATCTTACAGACATCATGCTGAAGGAAAGAAGCCAGAAACGGATAAATACCGGTTGTATCACTACAAGAAGTTCAGTCACAGAAAACTCATTGATGGTGACAGTGATTTCTACAGCAGTGGGTGTGGGCACAGGGGACCCTTCAAAGAGAACAGAAGTGTCCTATAACGCTCTGGACAGTGATTATTACACGGGTGACACATCTAAGAACTCATCATCAAACTGTACATTTAAAATTCATCAGCTTCACCCACTTTATGTGGGTGACCTCAATAAAAAAGAAAAAAGAGTGAATTCAGCTGTACTTAAAGTGCTTGGAACCAGTGGAAATTGACAATCCAAATCCCAAATTAATTTGCTGCCTTTCTTGGTTCCAAATCCCTTTTGTGTATTACCGCAAAATATTCAAGGCAAACCTCTTACTTTCGCAAATCCCCGTTATGTACCGTCTTCTCTTCTTACCGCTCAGCTAGAAGTTGGTTGATTGTCAGATAGGCCCACAATTTCCTGGTGAAATCAGGATCTGCATGCTTGTCTTTTGATAGAAAATCCTCCAAGTCGTCCATTTGGGCCAGAGTTTCCAAGACTAACTCCGTGTTGGCCTGGATGATGGAAGATTCAGTTGAAAGACACTGGGAGAGCAGAACTAGGGTTAATCAACCCACACTCTTCATATCTACTGTGAGCGAATCAGGATGTTATGTAAATTCAAGAGAAGTCCAAAATAATTCATAAGAATGCAAAAGAGGAAGTGCCTACATCCAAGGTTTGGGATTGGCTTTGGGATGGGAAGGGATGGATTTGCAGAATGGTTTGGGGACCACGGCATAGATATTCTCATGCCTTCCCTTTCACTCTACTGCTTTTATGCTGCCTGCAAGATTCTTGGGATGCAAGATATTATCCTGTTAATATACAAGATGGACTGTATCGAGGGGACCGGTTAGTCTTTTTAGAACTAAGGAGATAAGCAGAAGTACCGAGGTGGCCGTGATGATGCTCTGTAATTGTTCCAATTTATCAGGGTTGTATTTTCCTGCCACCACGATCTCAGAGCCTCCAAAATAGTTGTGGAAACTGTTCTGAGTGACATCCGAGACTGACAAGTGCGGATAGTTGAACTGAACATTCCGGAGCAATGGAGTAGAAACCTGGTTGTAGAATTTCTACAATTCATAAAAAACAGAGAAATCATTATTGTCCTACTACTTCTTCGGTCTGAAGCACTTTTTTTTAAGACAGGGGAGGGGTGTTTGAGCAGAGCGAGAGAGAGAGAGACTATGTTAAGCAGGCCCCATGCCCAGCTCGGAACCTGACACGGGGCTCAATCTCATGACCCTGAGATCATGACCCGAGTTGGACGCTCAACCGACTGAGCCACCCTGGCCCCCCTGAGGCACTTTATGTTGAGATTCCTCACACGGTTAGCTGGTATTTCTTAATTTATTTTCACAGGATCTCTGTGGAAAGCTGTGGGACAGAGAAAACTGTCACAATTATCAGATGAACTGAGACAGGGAGAAACTAAAAAATTGTTAAGAATCTTATCCTGGACTTGAGAGCCCAGCCTATTTTTTTTTTCTTTTATGACCAGATAAATACTCATAAGAAGGAAAGTCATCTGGGTTGGGTTGACATTCCCAATTATCCCCTATTCCTTTCCTGTTCCCAGCTTTAAATACGGTGCCTGACACTGACCCATGGCACCTGGAGTTGACAGAGGGTGGGGTAAAGCCTGTTCTTCTTCTATGTCTTTTTCTTATCCGTGGAGTCCAACTAAACAAATATTTTCTCTCCTTTACCTTCAAGGACACTTACAGGCTATCGTTTGATCTTTGTTGCATTATAAAAAGTGGATACCGAGATACCAATGTGCCTGAACAGGGCAAACAGTGACCATGATGACAAGGAGGACTGGAGAGCCCAGAAGTTTCGGCGGGGCCTGGGAGGACTTGCTCAGGGAGCAGGGAAGTGCATCCCCCTCCGGCTTCCCGTCTCACCGTGGTGCAGAGCGAATACACACGCAAGGTGGGGTGGGAAGGAAATGGAGCACTTTCTCACTGTCCCGGCCGAACGCAGCTGAAATGATGACAACTGAGACTCCAATTTGGCGAGCTGAATGGCTTTGAGGGAAGGAGGAAGACAGAACAGAAACAAAGGTGTTACTTTGAGTTGGGAGGATGTGTCCTGATTTCCATAAATCCTCTGAGCCATGCCACGGTTTTCATTGGACAGTCTCTTCAAAAAGTCGTAATCAACGTCAAATCCTATCCCCAAGCTGAACAGGGAGATGTTGTCTCGTATGTTCTGCTTCACGTTTTTCTGAATTTTTGACAATTTCAGTTCACCTGAAGTGGATGGCAACAGAGGCGAAGAGAATGAGAAACAATGTTATAATGTTTTTTGAAAACAGAATTTGTCCCACTTACCCTTTGACCCAGAGACCCAAGTCTATGGGTTTCTCTTACAGCCGCACTCACACAAATGGGAATGACACGGGTGCAATCGTACAGAGCCACACTATGGGGCATAGCAACAGATTGAAAACAAGAGCGCAGTAGTAAGGGCGGTTGGGTAAATGATGATACCTTCAAACCGGGAGGTACTATGCAGCCATGTAATTATTAATCAGAGCAAGATAACTCTATGTATTTATACTGAATGATCTCACAGATATATTTTTAAGGGGGGAGAACAATGCAAAAATTGGTATATGTAGGATGTATTTGCATATAGGCATGCATATATGTGTATGTGTGTGTCTATATTCACACATAAATGTGTGTATATGTGTATGGAGTATACACGTATGCACAGAATATCTCTGGAAAGTTACACAACAAATTGCTAACCAAAGACTGCCTCCAGAGACAGGAACTGGAGGGTCAAGGGACAGAAATCAGAAGCAGACTTAATTTTTTGCTATGTTTCCTTTTCTTCTCTATGACTCTATTCTCAAACTAAATTCTTTTATTTTTTTTTTAAGATTTTACTGTATTTTTTTAAAGTAATCTCTGCAACCAAGTGGGGGGCTCGAACTCCTAACCCCGAGATCAAGAGTCACATGTTCCATCCAGTGAGCTGGCCAGGTGCCCCTCAAATTGAATTTTACAAGTAACCTGATCTAAGGTTCAGAAACTCTGATTCTACCACAAATACGACATAAAGTCTCCCATTCTGGTCTCGCTATTAACAGAACAGGTGCCTTTTGTCTAAAACTCTAGTGGCCGCGGTCCTGACTGATGCACTTGTCTTCCTTCCACTGAGCAGCGTCGGGCACCGTCCTTGTCGATGTGACGGACTACAACACAATCCAGCACACACTCTTGTATTTGCCAGTAGAAAGACACAAATGAAGCAGATAAAGTAGCAACATGTGACAGAAGCCAGGGGACGTGGGGCCATTTTGTGGGGAAAAATGCGTAACATAGAGGATGTATCAGAAAGAAGTCATTTCTCCCGTTCCCTTGAGGGACTGGGGGAATGTGGAGAAGGGTGGAATAAGTTCCTGCAGACTCCAGACGTGTCCTGGGGACTGGGGACTGACACACTCATCTCACACTCCTGTACATCACCTCACATACCTTACGCTGAGAGAAAATGCAATAGCGAGCTATCACAGTTCATACTCCAGTTTCGAAACAAGTGCTTTCAAGAGCATCACCAAAAGTGCCTGGGACTGGGTTTCGGGGTGGGGGGAGGTGGTGACAGTTCCAGGGCCCAGAGAGGCCTCCTTTTAGGAAACATGGGGCTACAGTGGTTTAGAAACTCAGGCAACTGCCAGCAGATTTCCCATTTGAAGCGAGAGTGAAATATTTGTTACTGGAAGATTGAAAAGCTACTTGCCTACTGTGGGGTCGCCGTCAGAAACCAAAATGATGAGAGAGACTGACTCGGGGTCCAGCATTCCCAAATTATTGGCTTCGTTTAAAATAAAGATGGCGCGCAGGAGGGCTTCGTTGATATTGGTGCCTGTTAAGGTAAGAGTATGTGCTGCTCCGTTAAGTACTCTCTCTTTGCACAAAAACTGTCACACCCTGGGTTCCGATTCATTTGTCTGGTGATCGCGCATGTGTCATTTTACTCAGTCCCCAAATCCTTCGATGGTTTTCCAACTGACACAAATTTCCTCCAGGCTGGGCAAGATTCCCCAGAGGAGTAAAATTATTGACTTTATAGTAAACTACTCCCTTAAAGAGGAATTCATCCTTTCAAAGCACTGGTCTGTCGTTTTGTTAAAGACCAAACTGAAGGTCCCTCAATCAGCCTTGCTGACGTGCTGGAACACTGGTCTGGGGACAGGGGCATTTTGTTCTATGAGGGTAGTAAGAATTCTAGTGTCCCTTGCTGACACCCTTTTCTGAGAAAGATTGGGATGGTTGCAAACTTGTGTGGGATGGGTTATGCCTTGTACTTTCACAAGAAATTAACACTCATCATGGAATAATAATACACACATTATTTAAGGCAGGCCATTGCCGGCCGGGCAAAGACCACCATGGTAGGGAGTGATTCTTCCTACGTGAATGAAGATTTGAACCCTGTGAACGTTTCTCACTGGGCTCTGGGATATAAAGTCATTCACCTCCAGTGGGCTGGATTTTCTCAATGTACTTCTTGGCATCTGCAATCTGTGTTTTAGTAGCTGAGACTAAATCATTTCTCCAGGTCCGAACATTGTGGTTGAAGTCGACCACAGAGAACTGGTCTTCAGCTCTTAGGTCATCCAATATGGTCTTCATTGCTTCCACTGTCTGTTTCAAAGAAGGATGAAGAAGGGTCTCATTACTTAAGCTCTCAGTCCAAGAAGAAAGGAGGAAGACCAAGCACCCCTCCTGTCATCTTGCAAGTACCAGCTCAAGCTGTCCTTCTCCCAGAAAACCTCTTGAAACCACCTCAGTCAACACTGACCTGTCTCTCACTTATCCTAAACATGTATTGTCTGCATTTTGATACTGAAACGTTCACTGTTTATTTTGTTATGCCCAGTAATTCTGACTGGTCTCACGTTTCATTAACAATCTGGGTATTAGGGCGCCTAGGTGGCTCAGTGGGTTAAGCCGCTGCCTTCGGCTCAGGTCATGATCTCAGGGTCCTGGGATTGAGTCCCTCATCGGGCTCCCTGCTCGGCAGGGGCCTGATTCCTTCCCTTCCCCTCTCTCTGCCTGCCTCTCTGCCTACTGTGATCTCTCTCTGTCAAATAAATAAATAAAATATTAAAAAAAAATCTGGGTATTATAGAGGGCACGAATTGCATGGAGCACTGGGTGTGGTGCAAAAATAATGGAATACTGTTATGCTGAAAATAAAAAATAAATTAAAAAAAAAAGAATCGCAAACTTCAGGTGCCCCTTTAGTGGTGTCTGGAAATTAAGTATATTTCTCAAGTCCAGCATCTCACCTTCTCTAAAATGACTGTTTCTCATCTCCTGTCTTTTCAAACTACCAACACCTCCCACTTCCTGTCTCAGCTCACAACCTGGATTCCAACTGCACTGAGACATGAAAGCAATCAGAAGAAAACATCCACAGTCTCCCAGCTTCCTGTCTGGTAGCCTAGGAGAACTAGCAGCATTTCTATCCGAGGCGCATCCATCCACTGGTGAGCTAGCTTTCATTCTTTCTCATCTCCTCGAGGACATGGCTCTAGCGGCTGGCCCCTGCATCTCCTACATTCAAAATTTCCCTCTTCTATTGGTGCATTTCTATAAATATAAAAATATGCTGTTATTTCTCACCCCTTTAAAAATCTCACTCTTGCAGCACCTGGGTGGCTCAGTCCATTAAGTGTCTGCCTTCGGCTTAGGACATGATCCCAGGGTCTGGGAACTGAGTCCCAAGTCAGGCTTTCTGCTCAGCGGAGAGCCTGCTTCTCCCTCTCCCTCTGTCTGCCACTCCCCCTGCTGGTGCTCTCTCTCTCTCTCTCTCTCGACAAATAAATAAAAAGAAAAATTAAAAAAAAAATAAATGAATGAATAAATAAGAAATAAAAACCTCATTTGTACTCACACCCATCTCTCAGTCTTCCTCTGCAATAGAATTCTTTGAAAGGTTGGCCCAAACATACTATCTGCAAATCTTCTCTTCCTATTCTCTTTCACATCTGTTCTGTTCAAGTTTTCACCATCAGGACTTCTTAAAATTGCTCTTGTTGAGGTCACAGTGCCTTTAATGTTGTCAAATCCAATGGACTATTCTCTCTTCTTATCAGACTCAATCTATGAACAGTATCTGAACCAACAGGTCACACCTCCCCCTTAAAAAATCTTCCTCAGTATCTTCCAGAATCTCAGACTCTCTTGGGTTTTCTCTCCCTCTCAACTGGTTGCCTTTTCTCACTCTTCCTTCTTTGCTGGTTCCTCCTCTCCTCCCTGGATTCTCACTCAGTATCCTAGGGTTCAGTCATGGTCTTATTCTCTGACCACACTTGCTCCTTGGTGTTCTTAGTAGTCTCATCACTGTAAATACCTTCCACAAACTGGTGGGTCCTAATCGTACATCTCGATATCTCACTTTGGAATACCAGACTTGCATAGTCAATGGCCTCACTGACCTCGGTGAGATAGGCATCTCAAACTTCACATGTCCAAGACCGAGCCCCCGATATCCCCCACGAAGTCTCATTCTGCCCATCTTTTCCAACTCATTGATGGCAACCTTCACCCCTCCTTCCGACTGCTCAGGCTGAGAGCTCGGAGCATCTTAGGGTCTTATTTTCTTCTCCCATCTCACAGCTTTAGAAAATGCTGTTTATTTGATCTTCCAGTTAGAGTCCAGAATCCTGTCGCTTCTTGCTACACCCATTACCGCCACTCTGGTCCATGCCGCCATCGTCCCCTGCCTGGACGACTGCAAGAGCTGCTTTCCTGACCTCCCTGTTTCCACCCTCACCTGCATGCCAGGCTCTTCTCAACACAGTGGCCGGAGATGGGCTTTACAGACTGTCAGATCATGTCATTCCTTCCCCCAAACCACCCAGCAGCTCTCCATTTCTCTCCAAGTTACAGCCAAGGTTCTCATAGTGCCCCAAGAGGCTTCACGTTATCCGTCTGGTCCCTTCTTTTTCCCTCCCTACTGGGCTGCTCTCTGCTCCTGGAACATGCCTGGCACACTCTGACTCAGAGCTATTGACCTGGCTGTCCCTGCTGCCTACAGAGGTCTACTCCAGAGAGCTGCATGCCTTCCCTCACACCTTCTAAGGGGTTCCTCAAGCCCTTCTCAACAGAAGCACCTACTTAGACAGCAAACCTGTCTAAAATCTTAATTCCATCCCCTGCAGCTGGCATTCCTGATTCCTAATATGCTCTTCTAAAAACAAACCAACAAAAAACCCTGAAAACATTTCTTATAATACCACAATTGAAGATACCTTCATTTTTTATTTTTTTGTAAAGACTTTATTTATTTATTTTAGAGAGAGAGAGCAGGGAAAGGAGCAGAGGCAGAGGGACAAGTAGACTCTGTGCTAAGTGGGGAGCTGGACGTGGGACTCGATCTCCCGACCCTGAGATCATGACTTGAGCTAAAACCAAGAGTTGGATGCTTAACTGACCAAGCCATTCAGGCACCCCAAAGATACTTTTAAATGACTGATTATGTTTATTGTTTATTCTCTGTCCCCATCTTCTCATAGAATGTAAACTCTATAAGCTTCCTTTGGGGAAGGATGGGTTTTTTTTAATGCTTTTGGTCAATTTTTTTTTAACTGATGAGCCGTGTACCTGACGCACAGTGGGCGCTTAATATATATTTGTTACATGCACAAAAGAAGGAAGGAAAGAATGAATACATGGCTGTATTAGAGCAGAGATTCTCAAGGGAGGGCAACTCTACCCCCAAGGGACATCTGGTAATATCTGAAGTCATTTTTGATCGTCATGACTAACGGGGTGTGTGCTAGAGGCAGCCAGTAGGTCAAGGCTGGGAATGCTGCTGAACGTCCCACCACACACAGATCAGCCCCTACAACAAAGAATCTTCTAGTCCCAAATGTCAGCAGTACCACTGTTGGGGAACCTGGCATTGTAGTTTAATGTCTTGTCCTTCTTTTAGACCCTAGAACATGATGAACACTTGGGTGGTCAGCAATGATTAGTCAATGAATGAATGGATGGATAGATGGTTGATTGGTTAGTTCATTGTTCAAATTGGTTGGATGGATGGGTTGATGGATAAAATAAGAAATGTCCTCATTTCTTCTGTAGAAAGACACCTACACCATTTAATCCTGGATTAGCCTCTATTGAAATCCAACCTGGAAGACATGAGATGGGATGGCCACCCTCAAGGAACTGTGGTGTAATCGGAAGAGATTTCAAAGTCGCTCATGCACAGTGCAAGGGGGTAAAGTAAAACAGATGGAAGAATAAGACTATGAAGCAGAAGAGTGATCCCAGGGAGAAGGAAGGGAGATGACATTTTTCAGGGCGGTGAGTCAGCCCGAGCTGACCTCGATGAGGCCTGGGGGAAGGCATGCTGAATGTCTGCTATGTTCGGAGGGGATCGAAGATGGTGGGGAGCCCTGAGCACCCCTACCTACCAACAAGGAGGTACTTACTTGTTTCATTTTTATTCCCCACATCGAGCCACTGACATCAATGACAAAGAGGATGTTTTTGGGAATTGGGTCCAGGTTTTCCGGAGCAAAGAAGTGGACAAAATATCCATTAAATACCTGGAAAACAGAACACACGGTTTAGCATGCAGGAAGATGGGGCTCTAGGGACTAGGAGAGAAAAGACAAGCCGCAGGGAGCAGGAGACCCGCTGGTCCTAAAGGGAAGCTCAGTGTCCATCTACATCTCTCATCCTTCCTGCTTTCTCCGAGCCCTCTCCTAGGAAGCCAAGCCTTCTGGGTAGTTGCACTCCTTAGGCATTTCTCTTTGCTCCCATCCATCAACCCAGTCTCCATGGAGAGCCTGTCTTCCAGGCACCCTGCTCGCCAACAGCCAATCAGGCAGAGTTTCTGCCCTCACAGGGTTCACAGGCCCACCCAGGATCCAGATGAGTAAAGATACCGCAGCAGGTTGTTACATGTTGTGATCACGAAAAACAAAGGACACTGAGAAGGCCCAGTGCACGTGTATCTGGCTCGTATGGGGGACTCCTTCCCTCGGAAATGGAATGTACACTGGGCTTGTGCGTGAGTTTGGAGTTGGTCTGCCAGCGTGGGCCTGGGGCAGAGTTGGCAGGTGCAGGTAGGAGTGGGTGTTCCAGACCAAGGTGAGAAAATATGGCACACTAGAGGTTCTGTAAGTGGTTCAGGGCAACAAGGGCTATAGAATTCAAGAATTCAAGGAATTAGAGTGGAGAGTTAGCAGGACAGATCACGAAGGACCTTTATCAGCCCTCTAGAAAGTTTAGATAGTTCTCGAAGCTATTACAGGGCCACTCCGGCTAGATTTGGGATCGCCGTCTTTGCTTCTGCTCTAGACTCTAACGCCTGGCTCCCCTCATTCTCTTTCCGCTGTCCTTTGGTCACTTCTTGCAGGATAGTACAATGCCCACCCAGTGAATGTGTAGCTGTGGACACTTCTCTACCCCCCTGTCCTGGACAGAAGCACGGACTTTCGGATACCCTCCAAGGGCTCTTACCTCAGCACAAGGGAAACACAGACATACACCTAAGACACGCCAAGAGGGGGACAGAAACAAGAAATCTCACAGTGAACGCTGGCCCTGGCATTTGCCACCAGCCCAGATCTTTCTCTTGCTTGTTCCGTCCACCCAGGCCCATAATCTCTCTACTTTCTTTGACAATTTAACAGCGAAGGGCCTACATAGGTTACCCAAAACTCCCATTTTGTGATGTTCTTACTGTACTTCATATAAGGCCTAGAAGTACCCTTCTGGGACAAGGACATGGAACTCTCAATGACCCTCCATTTGGTTTTCTTGGCATGGAAGGATGAGGCTTAGTAACACTTAGGGAAGTGGGATTTTAGTCCCTTCTCTGTAACCACCTCGGCAGCTCGGAGCCACCCCAAAGCCAGGGAGTTTGTTCCACAAGAACCCTTTGTTTGGCCTCAGCATGGTGATTCTCCTCAAGATTGTTTTCACCCACCTCGAGTTCCCCGGCTTTCTCTTCTCTGTTTACGTCATACATCACCACCAGCTCTCCGTCCACCGCAGTCTCAGGGCAGCTGGGGCATTTTCTTTGCTGTGCCACAGAGGGCTTGAAGGACACATGTGCCTGGAAAGAACAGGGACATCAGAGCCCAGTCTCCGCACTCACCCTCCCGAGACGGGGGGCTGACAACTTCCTGTGCACACAGGTGGAGAGGTCTTGCCCGTGGCTTGATGGTCAGCCCGCACCCAGGCAACACCAGAAGTCCCATTCCCAATGCAAGGGACAATGGTCAGGCATGTGAAGGGGTGCTGCTGCCCAGATCGGAGAACTTCTTAAGACACTCAAAGAACTTCTTCCTTCCCCCATGAGAGAGATGGCAACCAGTGCAAGAATTTGTGAAAGGGCTCCTAGAGGAGTTTGACCCTTCTGCTGCTGATTATCATTGGTCAGGAAGCAAAGAGAATTAAGCTGAACATCTCTTGCTGGGACTCATGAAAATCCGCCACATGTTATGTGGAAACTGTCTTTTAACAATAGTCAAGCAAATGACTTGAGGGGAATGGGGGCCCAAAAGGGACAGTCACTGGTCCAAATGCAAGGAAATGATAGATTTTGCTCAAGGATCTCTGTTCCTTCACAAAGTTCACCACCTGACTGCTTTTTTTTGTTCCCCAGAGCCCAGGACAAGCAAAGAGCCCCGGAGGTAGTGACCACTTAAGAGTCCTAGCAACATGCAACACTTACGATACCTTCTGGCGTCCTTTAGATATGACTGGAACACCATCGAAATGGCCATCAAACGTGTCAGGAACATGGAGAAATTTTATTCCCTGAGGTTCAATAACCCACACATCTACCTAGAGATGGGAGAGAAAATTACTCAAAACATCAAGATATCTTTCAAGGCTTTTTGTGAGCACAAAGTACCATGACTATATCCTCTGTGGTTCTCATCTCCAGGCTTTCCCAGAGGTGACCCAGCACGGTTCCCTGATCACCTCTGCACCTTCCTGAACTGCCATGGGGTCTCATTCATCCATCCACAGGGGCTGAAGACCCCTTGGGCAACCCAGGGCTCCCCTTCTCTTGCTTCATTCCTCTGGGTTTCATTTGCCATCTTTATCTTATTCTATCATTGTTGTTTATAAGAATATTCATGTTGTCAAAGGAAACAAAAGAAGGAAAGCCACTGTGAAATGATTCTACCCTTAGTCTCTGGGTCTGTCCACCAAGGACCAGGGCCTTTTCCTTCCTTTTCTGTCTATGTGCATTGAACAGAGCAAAGCAGGAGGAAATAAATCCCTTTGGGTGAACCTTGGAGAAACCATAGTCATGGCTTTCGTTTCTCTCTATGGACTCTAAGTTCTCTGATAAGCACTTCACATGTACAAACTCATTTAACTCTAACTGATGCTCTTATTATCTGTTTTATTTGCTATTGCTTATTTTATGGCTGAGGAAACAGACTCAGAGTAACCTGGCTTGGAAGTGGCTGATCCAGGCTTCAAACCCAGGGCCCAAGCTCCTCATACTTTCTACCCTGCTTCCTGACTTTCAATAGCTTATGCTCTGTCTTTTCAGTTGACTTTGCCACACTATCCTCTAGTTCCAGCCCACAATATCATACTTGTTTTTTCATGAGATTTCCCAGCTTTGGCACATACCCACTTAAATGTGGGGCCATCAGATGGAGCCCTGTGCACACTGGTTTCCTTACTACCTCTTCCTCATTTAGGATTATTTATAACACTGATGAGTTCTCTCTCCTTTGGAAGTCCCTGGCTTTGGAATCACACCAAATTTTTCTCTGATTTTTATTTTTTTAAAGTAGGCTCCATGTCCAGCATGGAGTCCAGCACAGGGCTTGAACTCACGACTCTGAGTTCAAGTCCTGGGCTGAGATCAAGAATCGGATGCTTAACCAACTGAGCCACCCAGGTGTCCTTCCATTTTTTTTTTTTTTTCAATCTGCTTTCATAAAATCATGGACATTTGTCTAAGCAGAGCTAACACTTTCTTTCTTGGTTATTACAAATTCCAGAATAAGATGTGAGCTTAATTTGCCTCCAAGATTCCCATTAGCTCCAGGTTCTCCATCTTGGTAAGAACTAAATCTACAGAGAAGCAGGTAGATCAGATATCCCAGGACAGTCTGACCCAGGCATTTTGGGTAGTTGATTGAGTAGCTCCTGGGGGAAAGGGAGAAAAGCCAGGGAGTTGCAGCAAACTGGGTACACTGTATTCATTCTTCCATAAGGTTCTACCTACAAACAAGTAGGCTACTCAGGACAAAGTTCAGTCTCTCCTTAAGAGCATAAAAATGAAAAGAGGACCTTTTCCCTAGTGTCACAGAAGCTATTAGCAGTCCTGAGCTCAATTTGATGCAGACATGGCCCCCAAATCTGGTAAAACACTATGCTTTGGGGATGTGTACACAAGGTCCCATAGCTGGTTCATTGACTGGTTGGGAACAATCCATGGAGGCCTTGGGTCACTTGCCATATTTGTTGGCGTTTCTGCAAGAAACCAGCTTTGGGAGTTGGAATAAAATATTTTTCCAAGATTTGATACATCAAGAAGGTAACGGTGGGGGTTAAGAGAAATGTTCTCTGTGATTCCTGTAAGGGAAATGTATTTCCAGTTGGGTGGCCCTTCTGATGGTGATTAAAAAGCTTTTGTGGAATAAACACAAGGACAAGGTCTAATATTCTGATTTCCCCTTATCTCTGGATAAGATCAAATCTCTTTAGAAATATATTTCATAGACGTTAGGGCTGGGAAGTACCTTAGGAATCACCCAGTCCAACCTTCTTTCACAGATGAGACACTGAAGGCCAGGAAACAGGTTCACCCAGAGCCCACAGCTGTGAGTGTTAATTCTGGACTGGAACTTGGGAAACTTGCCACTTTGTCCAACATTCTTGCTAATAAATGAAGACTCTGTCTTCTTTTAAAAACAAGGAATTCCTGGGGTGCTTGGGTGGCTCAGTCATTAAACATCTGCCTCCGGCTCAGGTCATGATCTCAGGGTCCTGGGATCAAGCCCCACATCAGGCTCTCTGCTCAGTGGGGAGCCTGCTTCTCACTCTCACTCCCCCTGCTTGTCTTGTGTTCCCGCTCTCGCTATGTCTCTCTCTGTCAAATAAATTTTAAAAAAATCTTAAAAAAAAATAAAAACAATGAATTCCTAAGAGCATGGGAAATTTAAGGATGAACAAAAATTTCAGAAATATAAGAAAGATTTATGTGCTACGTAGCATGTGTGTTAAAAATAATTATCTTCTCCTGGCGAGGATGTGGGAAAAGGGGAACCCTCCTACACTGTTGGTGGGAATGTAAGCTGGTGCAACCACTCTGGAAAACAGCATGGAGGTTCCTCAAAAAGTTGAAAATAGAGCCACCCTATGACCCAGCAATTGCACTACTGGGTATTTACCCTAAAGATACGGATGTAGTGATCCAAAGGGGCACATGCACCCAAATGTTTATAGCATCAATGTCTACAATAGCCAAACTATGGAAAGAACCTAGATGTCCATCAACAGATGAATGGATAAAGAAGATGTGGTATATATATACAATGGAATACTATGCAGCCTTCAAAAGAAATGAAATCTTGCCATCTGTGACAACATGGATGGAACTAGAGGGTATTATGCTTAGCGGAATAAGTCAATCAGAGAAAGATAATTATCATATGATCTCCCTGGTATGAGGAAGCTGAAAGGCAATGTGGGGGGTTTGGGGGGTAGGAAAGGAATAAATGAAACAATATGGGATCGGAAGGGAGACAAACCATAAGAGACTCTTAGTCTCACAAAACAAACTGAGAGTTGCTGGGGGGGTGGGGGTAGGGAGAGGGTGGTTGGGTGATGGACACTGGGGAGAGCATGTGCAATGGTGAGTGCTGTGAAGTGTGTAACCTGGCAATTCACAGACCTGTACCCCCAGGGCTAATCATACATTATATGTTAATATAAAAATAAAAAATTAGAAAAAAACAATTAAAAAATAATTATCTTCATGGACTCAAACTCAAATTCTTGGACTAATAGCATACAGCCTAGTCTCAAATCTTAATTGTTTCTTAGCTCTGTGTCCATCAGCAGGTTATTTACATATAAGTCAGGGCTAGTAAGATCTACTTTATAACTTGTAGGGAGGAATGAATGACCTATATTCTAGATACTATTCTAGAAATATTCTAGAAATATTCTAGAACTATTCTAGAACTATTCTCATATTATTAACTCAGCAGCTAAATCCTATTACTAACAACCTCAGCACTTGCATCATTGTAGGCAAGATGCCAATCACATCTATTTACCATGGGATTCATGGAATTGAGCAAGAGAGGGGCGCCTGGGTGGCTCAGTCAGTTAAGCGTCTGCCTTCGGCTCAGGTCATGATCCCAGACCCCTGGGTCTGAGTCCTGCATCGGGCTCCCTGCTTAGTGGGGAGTCTGCTTCTCCTTCTCTCCCCACCCCCACTTATACTTTCTCTTGCTAACTCTGTCTCAAATAAATGAATAAATTCTTAAAAAATATAAAAGAATTGGGTAAGAGAACGGCACACATTCATCAACACTCCCAGAAACACAGCCATGTTGAGCTGTGCAGAGCCTCCATCCAGAGCTGCAAGAGGGCACTGAGATCCGGCCCGTAACCCACCGCCAAGTCATGGGTCATGACACAGGGCTGCATTTGTCAGGACAAGGGCATCTTTTCCTAATTTTCACCAACGCTCCAGATGTGCCAGCAGGGGCACTGAAGAATTACACAGGGGCATGTACCCTGAGAGCGAGCTGATGCCACACAGAGGTCATGGGATAGAAGGTGGGTTCCATCGGTCTGATAAGCGCCTTTTCAAATTGGAATGAAAATGTCACCATGATCAATTATCCCCTAGAGTAGCCCCTGCTTGGGGGTCTCACCTTCCTATCTGTCAGATGGAGAGGCAGATTGGGAACATGGTGTGGCCACTGAGGCCAAGACTGCAGTGCCGTAGCTAGAGACCATGGGTCAAGGAGAGCCAGTGGCGGCTAGATACCAGGAGAAGCGAGGAACAGATTCTCTCCTGAGCCTTCACAAGTAAGACCCTGCTAACACCTGGATTTCAGACTTTGGTCCTCCAAAACTGTGAGAAAATGAATTTCCATTGTCTTAAGCCACCCAGGCTGTAATCAGCTGTGACAGCAAAGCTAGGAAATCAGGAGCTGAGCCCGCATTGGAGTCGGTCAGGAGGCGTCCTGGTGGACTCCAAACCCATCACCGTGTTGCTGGCTTGCACGCTCCTGACGCCACAAAGAGCGGAGAGCAGCAGCAGGTGTAAATCGGGGCCGGGAGCCAACAGTGGATGGGGTGACTGCGCGCCCTGCGAGTCCCGGCTCACCTCCAAGTGTCTGGCCAGCCGCCCCGGCTGCAGGTGGAGCCTGTGTTCGTAGGATCCCAGCCTCCTCCACTTCACTTCCTGGTAGTGAAGTTCAAATTGCACCTTCGCTCCAGGGGGGACGTTTACTTCGGTTTTGAAGTTTTCCATATCCAGAGCCCTGCTCCTAGAGGTTTAACCCCCCAGCATGAGTCAGCACGTGCACGACGGAGGGCAAGACCCCGCATCCATGCAGAGGGCACCCAGGCTTTTGTGGGCCATCGGGGCTGCTCAGGGGTTTACAAAAATGAAGAGGAGGTACGATCAAGATCACTGAAACTTCTAGGGAACCTTAATTCTACCAACAGTTGGGTGTCCTGTCCTGCCTGATCTTTTTCCTCCAGAGCGTCTTAGAGACCTGAGTGTTGTCTGCAAGAAGCTACCAGGGACGGATCCCTATTCCACACCGGGACCTTGACACATGTCATTTCTGACACAACAGCTCTGCAGAATGGATAGCAACACGCTCGTTTTCCAGACGATAACAAATGAGGCTACGAGATTACTAGTAACTGGCTCAAGACAATTTGGCCACCTAGGCGTGGGGGCGGGGCTCTAACCCAAACTGATCATTCCAGGGACAGCCCTCATTTCCTCCGCTGCATTGAAGGCTCAACCTATAGATTCTTTGCATTTTTGACTCTCTTCAGGAAGGAGCAATTTAAGATCCCATCAAGTGGAATATGTATTTCCAGTGTAAGCCCCTGTTTAAATACGTTACTTATAAGGTTCACTGTGATCATCGCTTGAGGTGTTTGGTTTTAAAGAGGAAATGGCAGATTATCAAACGAGGCTGTTTTGGGATTGGGAATTGCACGGGCGCAGCTAGTGGCTGAGACTTTGACCCGCGCTGGCTCAGCCCTTACCTCACCAGCCCGGCCGTCTTGCCTTTGGCTCTGGCCTGGGCGTAGAGCGCGCGACCCACAGTCTTCTCCTTAATGGAACTAGTGAATGTCGTGCCGTCCACAGTCCTAAACAAATGACAGGAGGCCCCTGAGTTGTTGGATTTTCCCAAGCAATAGTTTCAACCAACAAACGAACAAACAACCCAACCAGGTGGGTTTAGTGAATGCTGGTAACTATCATTGTGAACCTAGAAGAAATGAGAAGAGGGACATCTGCCCACCTCCTCGTCTGGATCCCCTCTTTCTGAGAGTGTCCTTTGAGAGACAGGCACCCGTCCTACAAGCTTCCCCCTCAGGCTCTGTTGATTGTGTTTAAAATTGTTCCTCATTTTTGAGTTTTACCCTTCAGATTAAGCGTTGTTCTTTTTGGGTAACCCTCGTGAATGACAAATATGGCGAGGAGAGGTGACAGATAAATCACCAGTTATCTAGCTCACGTTTTTTAGGAGATGATTCTAATAGCCCGGGGGCTCATACTCTCCAGCAAGGGTGGAAAAGAGTGAGGGAAGACGGAAGGAGGTGCTGGGGATCCCTCTGCAAATTTGTGTTTATCCTCTAACATCTCCCTTAGGGACCTCTGACTTCCCTTTGCAACTCCACTCTACCTACCTGATTTTAAGTGATGGTCATCTAAGTAATGATGGGCCAGAGCCATCAAATTACAGAATTTCAGAAGTAAAATGGACCCCATGGCCTTCAAATGGACAGGATCTCTCACCATGTGAAGAATGCTAGACGTTCTGCAGTGCGGGGGCTAATTTCCTGTCCCAAGTGCCAGAGCTATGCCTGGTGAGGCTCACTTGAAGGCCACCTCTTTCGATGAGAAGTCAGCGCTAGGAGATGGTGACTTGCTCAAGGTCACACAGTTGGTCAGAGATGGAGCTAGAAGTAGACCCCACATGTCTAGGTCCGTACTATTCCCATCACCCATACTCAGGTGCAAAGACCAAGGAGTCTTTGAAATAAAAGGAAATTGTCTTCAATGGGAGAATATTTGGAATCTTGATAAACAAAAGAGCAGAAGAAATATTTTGAATAGAAGAAATATGTTGTGCCATTCATAGGAAATTGCGATGATCAAGTTGGCTACCTTCTCTGGTCTTATCAATTCAGCCCAGAGTTAAGGGAGACCAACGTAAATATACCTGTTGTAATTCTATCTTATGTCACCTCAAACCTTCTATGACATAAGATGGAGAAGAAGAAAAGAATAAAGGAAAGCAGGAAGAAGCAGCATCTAGAATAAATTCTGATTATGTGGCTTCAAAATTAAAATGCATTATAACAGTTCTAAATATACTTTTTCAGACACAGTGTCATCTAATGCCACTACATAGAATCTCTTCTTTCTACATTTTCTTTTTTAGAACAGACTGCCTAAAATTTTTTTAAAAAACAAATTTCTAAGCCAATTAAAGGATACCAACTCAAAGTCACCTAATGCCCTTTTCCCACCTACTTGGTTTTGTTTAGAAAATATAGTTAATGTGTTCTGTAGTTTTCAGAGGAAGACGTTTTTAGAATCTATTCACAGTTATCGCTGGTTACCTTGGTGGATGAAAGACCAAAACAGATGAGAAGTAACTCAATCGAATGTCTTAGTAAAAAAAAAAAAAAAAAAAAAATAGCCAGGCTATATGCAGAGCCTTGTGCTCTGTTCTAGGTGACATGGACAGGACACGGCCAGACAGAGCACACTCTGGTGATGGCTGTGTAAATGGTCGGGGGTAGAAAGCCATCCAAATATTTGGAAGAACATAGGGTGTTTAGCTTTGATGCATAAAGCCACCGAGTGGGACAAGATAAGTGGCCTCACTTTTTAAAAAGCACTGGAGTGGCTGAAAAATATTTTTAATTATGGAAATCTTCAGACAAAAAAATAGAATAATAGAAGAAACCTCCATGAAGCCATGCCCAAACCACACCATTATGAGTACTCAGCCTGTCTCATTTCCTCTCTACCCCGTCTTCTCCTTCTTGATTATTCTGAAGCCAATCTCAGACAGCATACCATTTCATCCTCGAATACTTCAGTATGTATTTTGCAGAGAATTAGAAAAAAATTTTTTTTTTTTTGTGAGTGGAACCAGAGTCACTGGGTAGAAACGGAACAGATTTCAGTGAAGTATGAGAAATAATTCTAACAGACCTGTCAATCATTGAGTGGATTTCTCTGGAAAGGAGTGAGTTCATCATTAAGGAGATATTCAAGTCAAGCCTGGATAAGGCACTTGTCCTCGGTGTAACAGAGGAATTCAATCACTGGACAGATGATTGGATTTAATCAGTGATTCTCATGTTTTTTTTTCCCCATAGAGAAGCATATGACAGGTGACACGGAACAGCTCTGCACTCCCTATATGGTTTCCCATAAGCCATGACAAATTCATGTATTTCTCCCCGCCCCCCGCACTCTCTCCCCAACAAGAAAGCAGATTAAAATGCAAGTAAGTGTTGTTACCAGAGAGGCAGCTTGGTTGCTATAATTTATTAGACACCAGAAGCAAATCATTCCCAAATTCTGATATTTTGAACAGACACAAATCATGGGGATCCAGCCCATGACGATTCTTGACCTCCAGTGAGTCCACAGCTCTGAGAACCAGTGGAGCAGTTGGCCATTAAGGAACCTTCGAACTGTGAGGGGGTTGGAGTCTATGAGTAGAGCATACCCAGCTTCTAGTCTACATAGGGGTTACTCACATGGAAAAGTTGGAGATGAAGGCCCCTTTGGGAATCTGAACGTCAAACACCGCGTTCTGAGGCTCTGGGGAGTTGTTCACCACTTTGGTCTGGATGACGGTGCTGGCCATACGAGAAGTAATAGTGGACTGCACTTTATAGCTATAAAGAGTCACTTGATCAGCCTCTTCCTGTAATTGGCAAGAAAGCACAGGGGTCTCAGAGCAAAATTACCCATAATTCCACCACATATTTTGTTATGAGAGCATTATATCTTATTATGAATAATTCTCAGGCACTGGCAAGCATATAACTCGGATAGTATTAAACATTCTCTTAACTTGGGGGACGCCTGGGTGGCTCAGTGGGTTAAGCAGCTGACTTCAGCTCAGGTCATGATCCCGGCGTCCTGGGATCGAGTCCCACATCGGGCTCTTTGCTCGGCAGGGAGTCTGCTTCTCCCTCTGCCTCTGCCTGCCATTCTGTCTGCCTACGCTCGCTCTCTCCCCCACCCTCTCTCTCTGATAAATAAATAAAATCTTAAACACACACACACACAAAAACAACATTCTCCTAACTTGGAACCCTCCCTCCCAGGCAGAAGCCTGCCTTTGTTTTGAAGTAGCTTGAGATGCCCTTCAGCTCTGAGTCTAACATGCAAATACCAGTAGGAAATGGTTGTGGGACACAAGATTGGATTGAGAAAGTTCAGGAAATAACTTCAAAGGCAGGACCCTAAGCCAGAAGGAAGGAGAAGGATAGCAGGGTTTTAGGGGACCTTGGCTGTATCTCCAGCGGGGGCCAAGCCCAGGGTACAGCGGGGTGGAAAGACGCATGTCGACCCCATATTGCTCTCTTCCTCCCTCCACCTTTTTTTTTTTTTTTTAAATAATTTTATTTATTTATTTGATAGAATGAGAGAGACAGGGCATAAGCAAGGGAGCCACAGAGGGAGAGGGAGATGTAGGCTCCCTGCTGAGCAGGGAGCCCAACGCAGGGGCAGATCCCAGGACCCCGGGATCATGACCTGAGCCGAAGGCGGACACTGAACCGACCGGGCCACCCAGGCGCACCTGTTATGGTGCCATCTCCTCCCCATTCTCTTCTCCGTCCCCCAGTTAGAACACAGTCGGACACACTGACGGGAGGGCGCAAAAACTGGAACATGAAGGGAAAGTATCTTGTCGATGCCGTGACTGGTCCAGCTCTCGGGCCCTCCTTTGCGAATCTTTCTGTCCCGATTTAAGGCAGCTCTGGCCCAACCACCTGCAGGCCCTCACTGCGCTGCGAGGCGAGGTACCAGAAGCGCTCATCTTTCCGGGGACGCCTGAGCACCCCAGCGTCCTTCCGGGCGATGGCAGAGGTGACCCATCGGGTCTTGCTTTCTTCTCCAAAAGGATTTGCTTATTTCAATACTCGGCGTCATCCCCAAAACTCTGTCAGCCAAGCGCAAGCCTTTCAACCCCGTAACAGCCAGCTCACCTCAGACTAAGACCAAAGTCCAGGCTGAGTTACTTGGCCTTCCTACCCCTTAAATGCGTGCTTCTCGCGGTTTCTATTGAGAGCAGGAAGCCAAAGGAAAGCACTTTCTTTTGTGTTTTCTTCATGCAGGGAGGACTTCTTTGAACATCTCAGGGAATTGGACTGTTTCATGTTCAGAAACTCCTTTCCCACCCTGTCTACCCCTCCCCCCAAATCCTCTGGGTGTCATATTCCAAATTAAAATAGCTATATTGGAATGAATATGTACCCTTGGGTGAAACCTAGGTTTTTCGGCAAAACTTGAGAGGATAGAAAGAAAGGACACTTTTCAGTTCCTGGTGACATCTCTCCTAAGTATATACCATCTACTCTTTCATGCTGAATCTTAGCCACACTTCCAAACAGAATTGGGCAAGAGGGTGTTTCGAAAGTCAGGTAAATGCTCTCAGGGCTAGAGACAAAGAGGCAGCCGTATTGATCTCCTGAGAATAGGTAACAGGAAAATCATTCGGTCATCAATTTTTAACAAAACCAAAGTAAACTCACCAGCGTTTCTCCCGATTCTCCGGAAACACTTCTCTGTGGAAGGAAGGTAGACAATCATTTTTCAAAAGTGTATTACTTATTACCCAGGGGACAAAAACGGCTTCCTCTCAGTCCAAAAAAAAATTTTTTCCCCCTTCAACACTGAGCTACAATTCATTCACTGGAGCTGAGACATAAATGCCAAATGTTCTTGAAAACTATTTTCCCACTGGTGTGTTTCTTTGAATATATTTCTCAGCCACTTTGCGAGCACACCATTCTTTGATATAATACTGGAACATGTACTTTTAAATGAAAATATTCAACGGAACGCATGCTGAGTGGCCTATCTCCCCTTTCTTAGGTTTGACTGATTTTCTTATTTAGCTGAATAATAATCGGGATGCCCCAGGCTACCACAGGGCTCTGGACCTGCCATTTCCAAGTCCATAGTACATTTGTTCCCTCACCCCAGCAGTCATCCTTCAGATCTTAGTTTAGGGGGATTTTCTCTGTCAAGCTCTCTTACACCCACCCCCAAACTAAGGAAGCTTCTCTTATTAACTTTTCATGGCAGCTAAGCTCTTCCTTCCAAGCAAGACAGTGGGGAAGCCCGTCTGTCTCCTCCATTGGATTGAGCTACATGAGGGTAGGGATTTCGAGGCATTTTCTCTTTGGGGTGGCCCTGGACTGGCACAGGGCAGGCGTGTGGAAAATCCTGCACTTTCACTGCTCTGCTAGGAAATTATCCACGCAAAGGACTGTCCTCTAAGCATGGAAGGCTGAGTTGGGTTTCCAAGTGGGTGAACATCGAACGTCTGTGGGACTTTACCAGAGTAAGTCAGGTGCTGGATACGAGGCTAGCTAGCCTGACCTGACTTGGAGTGAATTGAGGTTTTAGGGAGTCTTATGTGACCTCGTGAGGTCAACAGTTGACTTCTTTTGAACTTTTTGAAAGTAATTCACAATGATGAAGCTTTCTCTCTTATGACTAGATGACACGAGAGCCTGCCCATTGGGTTTTTGTATTATTGGTCTACAAGAAACCAGGACTTTCAGAAAGTCCAAAATTCTCACCCAAACAAAAGAAGTCATAGGTCGGCTTAGTGTTGCTTCCATAAACACCCCCTTTCTCAGCACGTGGGCTCCATGGGGGGAGAAGCCACACCCTTCCTGGCCTCCTGGAGAACTGGCCCCCAAGAATTAGAGGCTGCATCCCTGCTGTGGAATGACTTCAGGACGCAGCCTGGAACCTGGCCCGTCTCTCTGCTCTCTGAGCCTCTCCCCAGGGCAGCAGTGACTGTCGGGGTGGGGGGGGGGTGTTGGGAGGAGGATGTGGGCTCAGTGGGCAGCATCTGCCACCACTGAGAGCAGCAATGCCCGCCAAAGAGGAAATCCTTCCTGATAAGACAGTGAACTCATCCCACCATCAGAGAATTTGAAGAAAACACATAGCCATCCATCCTTTAAGGAACTAAGGTGACCCATTCTGATTAAAAAAAAAGAAGAAGAAGAAGCTCCAAGAAAATCTAGCAGAAAGCATCTTAATCCTTCCCCTCCTCATGATCTCTTTCACGATCCCTTTCTTTTATTTCCCCCTTGGGGACTAAGGCTTGTTGTACCTGATGCCTCCGGTTCTCTGGCACAAACTGAAACTTGCCTGGGGCCAGTTCCACAAGATCTTCGTATTCTGCAAACTTAAAAAAGAAAGTAGGTTTTTAAAATTTCTACTAACAAAAAAGATCTAGAGGGAAGGAGGCGGGTAGGGACAGGCATAAGGGCATTCACTCTGTTTTTCTATCTTGTTTCCTATACCTTTGGGAAATCCTTTTTTTTTTTTTTTTTTTTAAATACAGTGACTTCTTTAATGTATTTATATTTGCTAGCTATGTCTCAGAGGTGAGTGCATGGAAGGTAGTCTCTTCAAATTTGTTGGATGAAGGAATGCACTTCTTAGTTTGCTGGAAGATGACGGGACTCAGAGGCTGCGGTCACAGTAACCCAGGGATCAGTAGGGTGTCTGGTAGACTGGTCTACTGGATAGACCTCGGCATCAGCAAGAGCAAGATAAATGTGTCCATAGGTCTCCTCCAGTTAAAAGTGTTGTAGAAAAAATGCTGCTGGGAAAGGAATACCAGTAAGAAGTGACTGAAAAAGCACAAACACGTTTGGGTGTCTTGGCTTCGATCCCCCATTCCGCCGGTGAGATTTCCAACACACTCTGGCGATTCTTAAGGTGTTGGAAAATAAGATCATGTCTAAGCAGACCGAGTGATTTTGTTTTTTCCTTTCCTGCAAATATGCCATCCTGTTCTTTGGCATTTCAGTGGGTAAGCCACTCTGCAAAGATTACAAAGTCTCTGCACTTCCTAGGATGTTCCCATAACACACGTTCTTTTTCTGGCATCGAAATAGCTTTGGCATGACTTCCAAAAGAAGTCCGTCCAAGACTTTCCTTATGTGGGGGATGGCCGCGGGCCCTAAGTGTAAACCTTGGGCTCCCTGGAAAGAATCCCTGCACTGTGGCAGCCCACTGGCCATCTCTCCTCCTTAACAGCAATCTTGAAAGTGTCCTGATGACAGGACTTACTGCTCACGTAGGTAGGAAAGACAATGGTTCTTTGATAACGACTTTTCTTAGACTCATCGCGCAAGAGTGATAACAATGTGTCATCCTTGTCACAGCTAATAATTATTAAGTGCTTTCTAGTGCTTGCATTGTGCTGGGAAGTTTACATACTTTAATTTAATTCCCCTAACCCCCCCCCTTGGGTTTGATCAATTATCCCCATTGTTTAGGTAAGGAGTAGGCAGCTGTGTTCCAGAAATGTCGCACTGCGGGCCAGTCCATAGAATCTGACTGAATTCTCATGCAAAACCCATTAATGCTTTAAACGGTAAATACATGTTGCAGTAATTAGAACAACGAACACTCCTGCTTGAGTGAATTTTACCATAAATTTCCTTTCCCCACAGTACAAGGTCCTCGAACAGCAATAGCCACAGGCTATCCGCTGAGCCTGTGTAGAGGCCCACAGCAAGTTTTCCGGGAGTACTTACTTCTGGAAGTCCACTGGTGGGGATCTCGAAGCCCTGTGTTCCAGAAACAAAGACGCAGAAGAGAAAGCACATGAGTCGATTCATTTTGCCCAGTGGCTTTGCCAAGCTCCCCGTGCGGGGTCCCGGCAGAACTCCGCTCCTCGCTGAACCCGGTTTTAAGGAACAGCAGAAGGGTTCGTGTTTTAAAAGAAGAAAAAAAGAAGAAAGCCCTCAGACTTTGTTCAAAAACAGGACAAATATTTGTTCTGGAGTTCAAACTTGAGCTGTGGGGGTGGATCCGCCACCCGGAGGTTATCCAAACAGCCAAGCCAGAGGTAGGCCCTGGGCTGTGAGAACAAGTCAGGGTCAGATGGATGTGCTTCCTTTGGTTTTTGCTGATTTCTGCTCCTCTCAGAGTCAGAGCGACCCGAAGATCGGACCCAAGTGGGAAACTAGACAGGGAAACAGAGTCAGAGAGACAAGGGCCAATGGGCAAAGTTTCTGGAAACCGAAATCCTTCTGTTTCGATGAAAGCAGGAGAGGTTTAGCGAAAGGGGAAAAAGAAACTCTTTGGTGTTCTGAGCAAAGCTGGCGTTTCCCCTCCTCTTTGATAACTAAGCAGCTACTGCCCTAGAGAACTGGGCAGGCAGCTGGGCAGGACACGAAGACCTGCTGAAGAGCGTGTGTCTGAAACCGAGAGTCACGCTGGAAAAAATTAAGAAACACTGAGCCGAAAGGTCACTTCTCTTAAAAAGAGAAACCAAGCGATCCGTTTTTGTTGAGGGTGCCATTCCTCATCTAGAAAATTGGAGAATTTCATATAAAAAAAAAATTCCTGGAAGTAGCAAAATTGTTTAGCCGAACAGCAGGGTACAAAGTGAACCCACAAAATCCAAAAAGTGACAACTCTCTTTATTAGTTAGTGGTTGCACCAGAAATAGGAAGAAGAAGTCCTTTTTTACTGGTTGTATCAAAAACACACAGGAATTTAAGTCAGGGCAGAAATTTATAATAAGAAGCATCTTAAACTCTGGTAAAAAGAAGGAAGCTATGCATAAATGGAGAACTGTATTCTTAAAATACTAATTGTTAATGCTGATAGTTAAAGGGGCTAATAATTAAATCATCAGCTAAATTTATATATACTTTTAAATTTATTTTTTAAAATCTTTTAAATCTTTTTAATTTTTAAAATCTTTTTTTTAAAGATTTTATTTATTTATTTGACAGAGAGAAATCACAAGTAGATGGAGAGGCAGGCAGAGAGAGAGAGAGAGGGAAGCAGGCTTCCCACTGAGCAGAGAGCCCGATGCGGGACTCGATCCCAGGACCCTGAGATCATGACCCGAGCCGAAGGCAGACGCCTAACCCACTGAGCCACCCAGGTGCCCCTAATTTTTAAAATCTTTTAAAAATGATTTTATTTATTTATTTGACAGACAGATCACAAGTAGGCAGAGAGGCAGGCAGAGAGACAGAGAGGAGGAAGCAGGCTCCCTGCTGAGCAGAGAGCCTGTTGTGGGGCTGGATCCCAGGACTCTGAGATCATGACCTGAGCCAAAAGCAGAGGCTTAACCCACTGAGCCACCCAGGCGCCCCAATATATATACTTTTTATAAAAGATTTTATTTATTTGAGAGACAGAGAGAAAGAGAGAGAGAGAGCAGGAGCAGGAGGAAGGGCAGAGGTAGAAGGAGAAGCAGACTCTTCACTGAACAGGGAACCTGATGTGGGGCTTGATCCTGGGACCCTGGGATGGTGACCTGAGCCAAAGCCAGATGCTTAACAGACTGAGCCACCCAGGCACCCCAGTTGATATATATAACTTTATAAAATATTGATGTTAGTGTCCCATAGAAGAGTTTATGGAACTTGGAAAACTCTATAGGACGAGAAGACAAAAGCCCAAGAAACATGGTTTTTAAACAGTAAGAATTAGGCCCAGTTGTAGGTTTTAAAATACATTAAAAAGCACAGGTTTTTTAAAAAAAGATATGGTTTAGAAAAATTAAAAAACATAAAAACAAAAAATATGGTTTGGTGCTTTAAAATATTGATACTATCCTGGCGATTCACAGACCTGTACCCATGGGGCTAATAATACGTTAAATGTTAATAAGAAAATAAAAAATTTAATAATGAAAAAATAAAATACTGATACTAATCAGTGGAATAAAATAGTGAGTCCAGAAATGCATGCCATATAGAATATGCTATATAGAAACCTATAACAACAAAACAATAGGGAATGAATTCAGTCCTTAATACATGCTCCTGGAACAATTCGATAACGGTATGAAAAGGAATTAACTTAATCCATACCTCCTGTGATACACAAAAAATTTAAATGGTTTGTAGAATTTCATGTCACAAGAGCAATGAAAACTGGGTAGGCTGCTATGTGCTGGCTCTTCTTTTAGGCACTTCGAAAAGAAAACAATGGAATGAGGAAAATATACATGATTAGCAAAACTAGTTAAGATAACTGAGTCAGGCTAACTCGGTTAAGCATCTGCCTCCAGCTCAGATCCTGGGATTGAGTCCCACGGCCTGCTCTCTGCTACTCTGGGAGCCTACTTCTCCCTCTGCCTCCCTCTTTCCCTTTGTCTCTCATGAATAAATAAATAAAATCTTAAAAACAAAAAAAGATTTACTAGGACTGGTGAAGCTGCAGCCTCTTTACTCCTCCTTTACAGAGGAAAGCAGGGAGGCTCAGAGAAGTCAAGTAACTGACTCAGTGGCTGGAGGCATGATGGGACCCAGAGACCTGAGGCCGGTCTCCCCTGTCACTGGCCAAGATGATGGCCTGAAGGTGCCTGGGTGGCTCAGTCGGTTGAGCCTCAGACTCTGATTCCGGCTGGGCTCCTGATCTGGAGGCAGGGGTGCTGGGGGGAGTTGAGGGGTGTCATGGGATCAAGTCCCGAGGCAGGTTCCATGCTCAGTGCGGTCTGTTTCTCTCCCTCTGTCTTCCCTTCCCCTTGGCTTGTGAGCACACAAGGGCTCTCTTTCTCTCAAATAAATAAATAAATCTTAAAGAAAAAAAGGTGGTAGGGGGGGGAGCATGTTCTGGCTCCTGCCCACACGGGGGCACGCAGACCAGCAGAGAGATGATGCACAAGGACATGCAGAATTCGAGTAGGCAGGTTAAAGATGCTCACACGGCATGAACACGGCTTTAATTTTCTATCAAACACGTGCCGTGATCATCCCCGCTGGGCGGGGACGAGTTCCAGGACCCCCAGCGGATGCCTGAAACCGCGGACCGTCCTGAGCCCTCCACCCACTGTTGGGTCCTACCTACGCGAACCTACCATAAAGTTTAATGTGTAAATTAGGCCCGGCAGGAGACGAACCACAGCTAATAACAGAATAGAGCGATTACACCTGTACCCCTGGGGCAAACAATGCATTATATGTAAATAAAGATAATTAATAAAAAATAGAGCGATTGTAACAATCTAGTAAGAAAGGTTCCCTAAACGTGGCCTCTCTGTTGTCTGTCTCCGAATACCACAGAGCCCGGCCCTGACCTCCCCGGCTGGCGAGGACGAGGATGACAACGTGCCTCCGGGAGGACACGGAGGGGGACGCGTGCGTCGCGGCGCAGCGAGGGGCGGCGCGACCGTGCCACGTGGCCTGAAGACCGTCCTCTTCCAGACCGCGGTGGGGACCGTGGGGAAGCCCCCGCGCAACCTGGACCTCCGGACGAGAGGGGGACCAGAGGGGGACCAGAGGGTTCCGCCCAGACGCGGTGACGGTCGCACACGCCGTGCGGAGGCCGCGGGGAAACCGTGCGCTGCCGCGTCTCCCCGGGGAGCACCGGGGGGAAGTGGGGACCGCAGACCCCGAAGTCGTCGCCTCCCTGCCTCTGCTCCGGGACTCAATTCCCGGGAAATAATACAAAGGGGGGAAAAATCGAACGGAAACCTTCATGCCCCTGAAGTGGCGACGAGAAGGAAATTGGCGGATGATGGGGGATGGCGAAGAGAGCGGCTCCTTGGACAGGAATTCGATCGTGTTCCGTCGGCCCCGGCGGGGACTCGCCGTCGGGCTGCGTCCGGGACACCGAAACGACGCGGCGCGAAGGCGCGCGGAGGCAGGTGTGGCCGACGGCGTTGGAGACGCGGATGCCCACGGCGCGGAGCGGAGACACGGTGCTTCCATCCGGGCGAGAAGGGAGGCCGGGGTCTGTCCGGGCTGACGGCAGCACCGTGCCCCTTGCGGAGGTGAGCCTCGGGTGTGCAGAGGAACTGCGGCATTCGGGGCGCGGGGCCACCTCCGTCTGGCGGGGGATGGACACGGGGGCACGGGCAGGACAGCCTGATACACTGCGTCGAGGCGCTCTTGAACTGGGCGCTGCGGGCGGTGGGGTCCGGGGGAGGATTTAGAGAAGAACCGAGTCGTGATGAAATCCACATTTTATAAAGATCACTGTGGGTGCAGCCGGGATGATGGAAATGGAAGACGGGGCCCAGGGAGCTCCCCAGGGAGGCCGGCCGTGCTCGCGCAGTGGACGGGCGCGAGGGTCTCCCCGAAGGCAGCAGCAGTGGGGTCCGATCGCAAGATGCTCCCATGCCACGCTGTAGATTTACGTCGCTGGGCAAGTACGAGCTTTTGATACCTAAGAGTGTAGATGCGGGGGGCGCCTGGGGGGCTCAGTCAGTTTAGCATCTGGCTCTTCATCTCAGTTCCAGGTGTGATGTCAGGGTCATGGGATGGAGACCCATGTCACACTCTGTGCTGGGTGTGGAGCCTGCTTAAGATTCTCTCTCTTCTTCTGCCTCTCTCTCTCTCTCTCTCTCAAAAAAAGTATGTGCTATTATTGCTAATTAACGTTTAACAGCATGCAGATTAGTGAGGGCTTATATTTACAGCTACAAAAAAAATGTGTAAGTTCGCAAACAGCCAAGAAATCTTGGCGACCAAAAAGTCATGTCTGGGTGGAGGGTTTATGGACAATTTATTGTTTCTTCTTTAGGGTAGTGGTTAAGAGCATCGGGCTTTGGAGTCTGTTTCCCTGTGCTCATAATTCTGGTTCTTTCCGTGGGAACCCACGGAGTTAATCCCCTGGCTTGAACATGGATATCTGCGGGACGTTCATTCAAATGCCCAGGAAGGACAGATGCAGGTGACACGTGCACATCTGGGTTAAGTGGGGGCTGGGAAGCCCCTTAAGGAACATCACGGGGGAGTCACTAAGCCACCCTTGGTGGCTGCCATATCTGCCGGAAGGGCCAGCTCTGAGAAGGGGGCTTCCTCGGCCATCCTTCCTAGCATCCTGTCACTGACTTTTTGAAGAGCCTTGGAGGGAGAGGGACCACAGAAATTCAAAGAATAAGTTTTAAACACACAAAACAATAGTATTGCATTGTTTAGGAATGTAAACCCATGCAGGAAAACTAGGAAAATGTGCATTAGAATAATAGGTATGTATTTTCAGGGATGGTTTCCCAGCAGCGGGAGGGAGAAAGGGAATGAGGAGACGTCGGTAGTAGCCGGCTTTATTTCTTGGAAAAAAGAACTTGAAACACAGGTGAAAAATATTTGGAAATGTTTATTGTTTCATGTATATATATATATATATATGCTTATGTATGCATATTTTTAAATTGTGATAAAAACACAGAGCATAAATGACCCCTTAACCATTTTTTTAAAAAGATGTTATTTATTTATTTGACAGAGAGAGAGAGAGAGAAATAGAGCACAAAGAGCGGGGAGCGGCAGGGAGAGGGAGAAGCAGGGAGCCGGATGCGGGACTCGATCCCAGGAGCTGGGATCATAACTGGAGTCGAAGGCAGACAGTTAACGGACTGAGCCCCCCAGATGCCCCTCCCTTGACTATTTTTAAGTACCATTAACTGAAAGCAGCTTATGGTGCAACAGCACTCTAGAACCTTGCCATCTTGGAAAACTAAAACTGTACAATGACTCCCCCCCCCCAACATCCCCCCTCCTGCTTCTAAAAGTATGAGTATTCTAGGGGCACCAGGGTGGCTCAGTGGGTTAAAGCCTCTGCCTTCAGCTCAGGTCATGACCTCAGCGTCCTGGGATCGAGCCCCACATCGGGCTCTCTGCTCCGCAGGGAGCCTGCTTCCTCCTCTCTCTCTGCCTGCCTCTCTGCCTACTTGGGATCTCTGTCTGTCAAATAAAGAAATAAAATATTTTTTAAAAATCTGACTATTCTAGACACCTCATCTAAGTGGCACACGTCGTATGTGTCCTTTCTGACTGGCTTTTCTCAGGGAGCGTGATGTCCTCCAAGTTCATCCATACTGGAGCGTGTGACTGTGACAGGACTTCTTTCTTTTTTAAAGGCTGAATTCAAGTCTCTTGTATGCATTTACTTTCTCTTTATCTGTTCACCTTCCTATGGACATTTCGGTTGCTTCCACTAAACATCTATGTTTTAACTTTTCTGTGAAATATTTTATAAATAACGACTTGAAAAGTAATTTTTACAAAGCGATATATCAGCTTCAAGTCAGTTAACAGTATTTTAAGCAACTGATAAGGGACAATGTGGGAAAATAAATAAAATCACTTGTTTGGTACGCCGCCTAATTTTGTTTAAAGAAAAGAGAGTTCTAAGCTGAACAGGTGTTTCTGTGAGTTAGAGGTTAGAGTGGCCTTTGCAGGGAATGAAGGTGACCTGGGCCGGTTTGTCTGTGTTGTCGCGTTTTTGCTAGCGTGCTCTGCATGATTTCGGTAGTGAATTTACCTTCTCCAACGCCTGGGCTCAGCCGGCAGTCCCCGTGGTGAGCATTTCTGGGAACAAGCCCACTGGGGCCAAGGGCACCTTCTCTCCAGCCCCCCGTCATTACGATTACCGTTTCTGGAACGTCAGCAGTGTTTTCTAGAGGATGCGGCTGCTTTTTGCGAACTGAACACCTCAGCTCACCCTCTCGCTGTTGCGGTGTCTGAGAGCAGCTCTGAAGCTGCCAGCTCTGCTCGGAAATCCCTACTCTCTTCCTACAGACGATCCAGCCGACTGATTCTCATGTTCAAGGCTCTTGGCCCTCATGCCTTCTCAGGCCGATCTTCTGAAGTCCTGGAAACGCTCTGTCCCCTGCAGCCCCAGACTCCGTGCTCATCCCCAAACATTTGTACTGTGTGCTTTCCCTCACACGGTTCCCCTTCCCCAGAGAGGGCCCCCCCACCCCGCTTTCAGTGTCTACCCATCCCCATCACAACCATCTCACGAAGCCCGCTTAGTGGCTACTTCGGTCTCCAGCGTTCTGCGGGTTTCCCAGCTGACATTCGTCCCTCGTGTCATTTGGGGGCTTCGACAATGAGGCATGTCATGGGCCTATCGAAGCTTTCCCAAGTGCAGACCCCAGCCCCTCCTCCATTCCTCCTCCATTCATTGCGCCAGCGCTGCAAACAGCAGGCACCCCAGTGCCTTTGAACGTGGCCGGTGCCTAAGAAGGGCACTGGCTTGAACCGCCATTGGAAGGTGATAAAAGTAATAACGGTTCCCTCTCGTGCCTTGTACTTTTCAAAATGCTTTCACATTCTTGCCGTGACTGACTCCCGAGAGCCTGCCACTTACTAGGTTTGTGACTCTTGCAGGTTATTGTATCTCTGTCAATCCGTTTCCTTGTCTGGAGGATGGGGCTATGACATCTACGGGACGGTGGGGGGGGCTGTGACGAAGAGCAGAGGAGGGGGTTAAATTTGGCACAAAGCGAGTGGCCTGTATCATCTCTGTCATCCTTCTAGACGGCGAAAGAAACCCTGCTGGGCATGTGAAGGTAAGCACAGGGCCCAGAACAGAGAGTTGTCTTTACTTTCCTGCCTAGCTTTTCCCTCGGCCTTGGGAATGGCACAGCGGTGTATCTTCTGGGCAAATGTACTTCCTGGAATAACAGAGGAGAGAAAACAAACCCTCCCCTTCCTTGTGTAGGACAGGCTGGCTCAGCTCTGTGGGTGCCTCAGCCCAGTCCTCATGGGAGAAGGCCTTCCCAGCTTTGCCTTCTCTGCTGAGATATCGCCTCTGAGCAACCGAGAGCCTATGGCAGGTTTTTCAGATATAATTATGATTTCCAACATTATGGCCCCTTCCACTGATCATTTTATCTCCTGGTTGTAATCAGATATTCAGAATGACCTCGACACAAACCACACTAAGGGCAACCTGGGTCACTCTTCTCTCTTCATGCTGATGGCCTCTGTCCTAATCCCAAGGTCTTGGGGAAAAAAACACCATGTTTGATCTCTCTTGAGGTTCAGAGGCCCCATGGCTCCCTGTCAGGGAAATGTGTATTCAGGTCACTGGGTCCTGAACCTGGGGCTTTCCCAGCCAGGCTCGGGCCTGGCCAGTGTGGTTGGTGAATTGAACATATCTACCGTTCCTTAAATTTTCCCGATTTGTAGGGTGGAAATCACTGCTCGAGATGCCACAAGAATATTCACTTATTTGTGAAAACCAACAGGAAGTATAAAGAAGAAAATGTCCCTATACTGTGATGTTGAAATCACATAATAACTCACGTAGTACTCAATGAGAATTCTAGGGAATATCGATAAACTTGAGATTCGTGACTCTGAGTGCAAGTCATCGTAGCTTAGCTAACAGCGTGGCAAAAGCTAGTACACATTTGTAAAACTGAGTTCGACTTTTACCATCGTGAAAGAGTATATTTTTACAAGTCCAAAGTTGAAAATAGCTATACAAATAGCTTTGACACTTACTTGCTTGTTCTTTGGTTCAGGCGAGGCATAAAATGGAAAAAGTCTGCTTTTTACACATATTTGATCTCTGATGCCTTCTTTCTCATAATGAAGTTAAGTTGTTCTGTTTTAGGTTCTTCAAGGATTATTTATTTTAATTTCTCTAGATGATATTCTGTTATTTGGTCACATCTTCCCCCTCCCCTGCAAACACACCCAGTAAAGGTGTGGCTTAGTGTAACGTGGGTCCAGAATGTAAAGAGTTTTTGGAAGGAACATGTTACAAATTGGATAGAGGTACCATAAGCCAAAAATATGAACTTAGAGATCGTGAGCCTGATTCTGTCCTTGTTCTTGGGCCAGGGAACCTGGCCTGGCTACTGAGTCATTTCAATTTTTGTGTTCCTTCGGAAGCTCCCAGTCAAATCCACTGCCCGAGTAGAGACAGTGGCGCCGAGGGGTGCCCAGGGGCCACCGTTATAAGTCAATTCCAGTATAGCAGCTTCCAGAATTCTTCCCAGGGCATCTGGATGGTTCTGGTGGGAAAGCATGTCACCGGAAGCTGCTTTCACCATAACACTGTGAGCTGGTGTTGATGTCCAGGCCGGGAAGTACCTTCATATGAGTTATTGTGGCTGCCTTTCAGGTGTAAATCGGGTGAGGAGTGTCTTCGGATCTCTGAACCACAGGGATGTTGGAGCTCATCTAGCCTGATCCCTTAATTTAAGAGATGATAGGAGAGAGGCTCAGAGTTGTCCAAGCTGGTAATGGATAGAGAAGGGGTATTGGGCAGGGATAAGGGGCCAGGCTCATAGTGGCAACAGGCTCAGAGTTTAGCCATCTGGTTCCAGAGCCTCGCTACCAACCATAGCCCTAGCCAGTCTCTTGCTCACTAGCTGGCTTCGTGACTTTGGGCAAATCTCAGTGGGACTTGCTGTCCTCATCCGGAAAAGGGGGGATAATAGCGCTCACGTACGAGCACGTGGAAAGGACTTAGAACAGTGCCTGGAACACATTAAGTGCTCAGTTATTATTATTATTATTATTAGTCTTAGTCTTAAGGGCATTTTAATAGAATGAACATAGGTGGGGAAAAGGGCTGTCCTTGTTAGCTTTCATCCAGGGCTGTCCGCCTTCATCCTCCCCACCACTCCCATTCTTCTCTCTCCTTCTACTGAGATGAAGGTTGAAAAGGACACGGGATAAGAAGTGGAATAAAGAAATTGTAATCAAGAGGGGAACTCCCTTGTAAGAGCAGTGCTGGGAAGTCTGAAAGCGGGAAGAAGTTGAGGCTCGTGAGAGATACACACGCCTAAACTCACTTTCCAAACTACATTTGGAACAAGTGAGAAAAATTAAGAAAAGCAGAAGGTCTTTGTCCAGGAAGAGAGGTGGTCATGTGACGGAGTAGTTTATTTAGCTTGGTTTTTCCATGACCACCAACCCAGAAAGAGCAAAGGCTAGGGAGCAAAGCATAAGCAAAGGATAGAGCAAAGCATAGAGCAAAGCATAAGCAAAGGCTAGGGGGATAATAAACCCAAGAGAAATGTGGACAAGAAGACCGCACTGGAGTTATTCAAATGAGTCATTTTTAGGACCAGACTGATGACACCCCAGGCAACTAAAAAAAGTTCTAGGTTAATACAGGTTGTAAATTAGTACTATTAGGTTGCTTCAGTTTTCTTCCAAAAAGGAAAAAAATTAGATTCTAGAAATGAGCATATGGGGAGCTTGAAGTTGACTTTATTTGGGAAAAAAAAAAGTGTCTATGTGGAAGGGCTTTGGTAACTAAGGCTCACTAGATGTGGGATACGAATACAGAGGAAGTTTCACTGGGTGATAAGGAATTGGTGTGCAATTGGAGGGTCAACAGACCACAGAGGCCAGGGGAGAGCCTGGGCACTGAGATCTTAGGGTGTGAGTTCACAGGAGGCAGGAGAGACATTTGAAATCCAAGGTAAGCTGAGTGCAAAGACATGCTGAAGGGTCAGGAAGCATGAGAAATGAAAGCATCTTCAAGTGCATGCTGACGTTGCCTTGAGTCCAAGGTCAGGCATTGAAAGGCAAACTAATTTGTCAGCAGAGTCGGGAACTAGTAACCCGCATAATCCATGAGCACTGCCCAGACGTCATAGCCAAGTTCTTCCCCTGGATTTTTGAGCTTGTGAATGGCAAAGAGCCATTTATTGCCTAAAGGATCAGTGATTATATAGTGCTTGATTAATGTCAAGTTGAATGCATTTGCTTCTTTTTACCATGGTGTTTCCAAACTGGAGACCCAGATTTGTTACAAGCACAGACGGATTTTAATGTGTTTATCATGGGTGAAGTGGAAAATGAAAATAGAATGATTTTTCAACTGGTTAATTATAGAACCAGTTGTTTGAACAAATCCAAGCACAAAAGCTTTGATGAACAGATTGATGTTGACTTGAGGGAATGAATTTATTGGTGAGAAACAGGGTCTTAAAATTCACAGAACCTGCTCAAAATAAAATACACTCAAACAAAATGCTGAACAAAATGGCAGACAACAGGTAGTTGGGAAGGATGCCTAATGTTCTGGAAGACAGACTGAGAATTCAGAGGCATCTTTATAAGCAAAAATGAATTCTAAGGGACGCCTGGGTGGCTCAGTTGGTTAAGCAGCTGCCTTCGGCTCAGGTCATGATCCCAGCATACTGGGATCGAGTCCCACATCAGGCTCCTTGCTCGTCAGGGAGCCTGCTTCTCCCTCTGCCTCTGCCTTCCACTCTGTCTGCTTGTGCGCGCTCTCGCTCTCTCTCTCTCTAACAAATAAATAAAATCTTAAAAAAAATGAATTCTAAAAGCAGTCCTTATTTCCTGACTACATTCTCCAATGTACACTACACCTGGAATTCTGCATCCAATTTTAAACAAAGTATCATGAACGATTTTAATAAAATGGAGGTAAACCATGGAGGGTAGTCAGGTGAGTTCGGGATTTGCAAACAACCATATGAGGACACAATGTAAAGACACAGCTCAAGAAAAAGACTGTTCAACAAAGAGAACATGGGGTGGATATGACAACTTTCCAAGTATGAGACCTCTTGGCTAAAGAGGAGGTCCAGTATAAGGTGACCGTTCTGTGGACACTCCATGCCAGAACGGACAAAAGTTAGAATCCAGGAAATCATAAGCTGGAAGAAGCTGGGTAGGATGAGCAAGATCCACACTGTACGAGCAAGCTGTGAGCCGGGGGAGGTTCAGCTGGGTAAAATCAGGCCATTCTAGAACTAACACCACTAATGCCAAGAGCCTGCCGGCACATTCCTCTGAGGTGCAACTTGGCAGGATTCATTAGGCCAGGATGAGGTTCCATTGGTGGTAAACGGAGCCAGACTGTCTTGTGGAGATGGGTGCAATCACCATATTTCCAGAGAACAGCATCTGGAATGTTCCAGCCTTTTTTTTTTCCTTTAAGATTTATTTATTTATTTAAAGATTTTATTTATCTGTTTGACAGACATAGATCTCAAGCAGGCAGAGAGGCAGGCAGAGAGAGAGGCGGAAGAAGGCTCCCTGCTGAGCAGAGAGCCCGATGCAGGGCTCGATCCCAGGACTCTGAGATCATGACCCAAGCCGAAGGCAGAGGCTTAACCCACTAAGCCACCCAGGAGCCCCTTAAGATTTGTTTTTAAATGAAGTTTTATTTTTTTAATAAATATTTTTTAAATAAATAAGAATTATTTAAATCTTAGAGAGAGAGAGAGGATGAGTGAGGGGAGCGGTCAAGGGAGAGGAGAGAGAGATTCTCAAGTTGACTCCGAGCAGAGAACAGAGCCCAACGTGGGGCTCGATTTCATGACCTGAGATCATGACCTGAGCGGAAACCAAGAGATGGACACCTAACCAGCTGAGCCACCCAGGTGCCCCATGGAATGTTTTAAAACAGCAGTTTAATATTTTTCCAGAATCTGTGGGTTGACTGAGTTCAGATGGTGGTTCTTCTGCTCTGTGTGGTGTTGGCTGTGCCCACAGTCCGCTGGAGGCTTAGCCAGGTTATGACATCCAGTACAGCTAGGTTACACAGCTGGTGTTGGTGTTGGTGTTGGCTGGGGGCTCAGCCTATGCTGTTGACCAGATCATCTCAGCTCCCCCAAGGGGGCCTCGCCATATGAGTTGGGCTTCTCCCTGTCTAGCAGCTGGGTTCCCAGAGGAGCATTCCAAGTGTGCCAAAATGAAGCTGTGGCTCTCAGAGGGACCATCCTTGGAAGTTCCGCAGTGACACTCCATTACATTCCACTGGGTAAATCAACTCTCCAGTCTCTCCAGATTCAAAGGGAGGGCAAATACATTCTGTCTCTGATTAAAAGAGTGGTGAAGAGGGGCACCTGGGTGGCTGGGTGGGTTGGGCCTCTGCCTTTGGCTCAGGTCATGATCTCAAGGTCCTGGGATGGAGCCCTGCATCCGACTCTCTGCTCACTGGGGAGCCTGCTTCCGCCTCTGTCTACCTGCCTCTCTGCTTACTTGTGATCTCTCTCTGTGTCAAATAAATAAAGAAAATCTTTTAAAAAATTAAAAAATAAATAAAAGAGTGGTGAAGCATCTGGGGCCATCTTTGATCCACTATGAGGAATAATGGGAGATAAGAGATGATATAAGGGAAGAAAGTTTAGCGACTTCCAAATAACAAGCAAATGACTGCCTAAGGGAGGTTATTATGAAGATTAGTTGGAATGGCACATATAAGAGATCTTTACAATAACTGGTATATAGGAAGTTCTTATTAAATAGTAACTGCTAGAATAATAATAATTATAAAATTATCATTATTATTAGTATTATTAATGTGTCTGTCACAACTGTGTCGAAACAGAGGCTGCAAGATCAGATTTTAGGAAGAAACAGAAGGGATTCCTGCATTGGGAGGGTAAACTGTAGAATGGTGTACTCCAGCGGGACTACAAGTTTCCATTATTCAATGGAAAGCTTAAAAAAAAAAAAAAAAAAAGGCTTCCTCTAATTTCTCACTTCTCTCAAAACACCTCTCTTTCTCCCATGCAGCTTCCTTCTTGCCCCACCTAGAGGACAGTGCATTCAAGGCAGGTTTTGAAAATAAGGCAGTATAAAAATAAAGACCAAAAAAGAAGAGTTTTTTCTTTTGTTTTTTGCAAAGATTGATTTGAGAGAGAGCAAGCAAGGGGGAAGTGGGGCCGAGGGAAAGGGAGAGAGAAACTGAAGCAGACTCATGCTGGGTGCAGAGCCCTGAGACGGGCTCCATCTCACAACCCGGAGATCAGACCTGAGCTGAAACCAAGAGTCGGAGGCTTTAAGTGACTGTGCCACCCAGATACCCCGAAAAAGAAATATTTGGGGTCAGTGTGGTTCTATGGCACTCTTCAAGATACAGCGAACCAAAGCAAAAATCCCCTGTAAGACATGTATTTACTTGCACGGCCTTAACTTTTTCCATAAGCGATGATCTGTATAAAGCAATTTACTATAGTTTGAGGTCTTTCCGGTGGAGACTGTCAATTCATCTGTCTACGTAGTCAGCTCCTTGAATATTCCTGCATTGGTACAGATAGAGAGCAAGAGAGGAAACTGAAAATCACAGCTGATTGTCGCTTCTGTCCCTAAGGGAGTGGTGTCCTTTCTCTCCAGAAAATGCAATTACACACACAGCAACATTACACCACAGGTAGCCCTAGCTTTGCATGGTTCTCACGTGCCTGGATTTCATTTACTGTGGTTTAGTTAAATATCACCGGTCCTCAGCGAACACACTTCCCACTTAAGTGCGTCGCGCTACAACCCCGGGGCTAGTTGTGCCAACGCCTTCACGGCCAGCCCCTCCATCTGCCAATGGGCGCCTCGGTGTCAGGATGGACAACCAATGACGTCACGGCCCGCGCTCTTTCCGGATTGGCTCCTGTGGCTATGCGCACAGACAGCAGAGCGGGTGCTTGTGCCGCCTCTTCGGCTCCACGTGATCGGCCCACGTGACGTTTTACAAAATGGCTGACTGAAAGAGCCTGTGGGCCGGCAGGGTGCTTGCGAGGAAGGGAATTGGAACGTGAGCGCGGGTGGTGTCAGGGAAGAAGGAGCCCGGGGACTGTTGCCTCTGCTGCTCCTCAGGACCCCTGCGGGGCAGCCAAAAAAATCTTTGAAGGTTAATTTATTGGCATCCCTGAGGGAAGCGGTTGCAATGAAAAGAGTGTCTCAGAGACAACGATGCGGCCAGGAAACGCGATCGAACACGCTTGGAGCCGTGCCTGACAGGGAGAGCACAGACGAAGGCTTCGGAAGGATCCAGACTCAGAACCGGTGGACGATTCCCGAGGTGCAGAGAAGATGCTCATCGTCTCCTAAGTCGTGCAGCGGGCAGGAGGAGGCCAGCGCCATCCAAACTGCTGGTGAGTTTTTACCAAAAAAACGGAACACGGTCATTCGTAGTATTTCCCATGTTGGACCTTACGGTGTGTTAAATAAATACAAGCTCTAGTATTGTTACATTTCGTAGGCATGTGTAACCGCACAGCGTAATTCCTAGATAGACTTTTTAGTGTCTTGATAAAAACATGGAAAGGTCAAGGAAAAATCAAAATTTTTGCTCCTGATTAGGTAGGAAGATTGGTTTGCAGCGTATCAGTCTCTGTGATCATGTTTACGGCCTCACAATAGAAAGTCAGAACTACCTGTGTGTGTGTGAGTGTGTGTGTGTGTGTGTGTGTGTGTGTGTAAGTAAAAACAAGTAAAAACACGCGCACGCAATATCTTACCCTATGGTAAAAATGAAATCCCTTTTGTTATTGTTTTAGCACCATGAAGTGAACCTCCACGAGGGGTCATTTCAGGAATATGGGGACATTTTTGGGATGTCCCAGTAATTGAAGGGTGCTGCTAGTAGAATTCCCTGGATGAAGTCAGGAAGGCTGGCTGTCCTACCGTGCGCAGGATGGAACCTAATAAGAAAGCATTGTCTTGAGGACCACAGGACATTTGAATGCCCTGCCAGATATTTGGTAAGTGAACACTTATGTTTGAAATTATTTGGTCCTACAACGTAATTCTACTTCCCATAATATTTTTGAAATGTTTTAATACACCTCAAATCTGTGGAAATGCAACTACTGTGTAAATTAAGGTATAATTATACTTGGAACCAAGAAGGTTTCACCCTTTTGGAAAATAATGTCACTGATGGCATTGCCGCTTAGGGAGTCTGCATCCCTTTTCTTCATCAGTCTGAATTTGTGGTGTCCAAGTCGCACTGAGCTGTCCCTGGGCAAGCATCTGACTCCTTCCTAACATCTCATGGAGTCACACCTGAGCGAGTCCCTATTGAAAATGAGATTTTATTATAGATTACTTTCTCCTTTAAAAATTATGTGGGTAGGTAGGCTAATTATATGAATTTTATTTCAAGGTATAAAGGGAGTGTTAAAGTGTTTATCCTAAGAAACAGGATATTGGATCTGACAGAGTTGAGAATGAGGGTTTGGAAGGAGACAAGACAAAGGAGTTGCTCACACGCTTTGTACGTACCAGGAGTCGGGATGAGAAGAGAGAAAGGAGCGTGACGAGAATGTAGACAAAGAACCTTTCCGCTCACGAATGTATAATGCTTAATTTAAATGCTTCCTGTCTTCATGGGAGGTTTTGAAAGTGGTATTTTGGAGAATTTTTTTAAAAGCTATGAGGGATAGTCCATGAACAGATTAGTGCATAGAGAAAGGGGCAGAGAGAAGGAAGGCACGCGAGCAAGAGCAAGAGAATCACTTTGGCAAGTATATTAGTATCGACCAGGCTACTTTTAGGTAACAAACAATCTCCAAATCTCAGTGGCTTAAGACATCAGGCTTTGGACATATTTACTATCCGTCCATTGTAGGCGTCCCTCTGTCGCCCTCATTCAGAGGCTCAGGCTGAGAGAGCCATGGGGGGGGGGGGGGGGGGGGGGGGGGGGGGGTATTTTTTGTTTTTTTTTTTTGGGGGGGGACGCGTGTCATTGCTATCAATATTCACCCGACCCGGGGGAGGCACATGCAGGGG
>NC_081562.1:114576101-114577573 GCF_022355385.1 Mustela nigripes | reverse complement strand
GGGGGGGGGGGGGGGGGGGGGGGGGGGGGGGGGGGGGGGAATGAGGCGGAGGTCATTGTTTGTATGTTTCTACTTGGAGGTGACGCATGTCATTGCTATTCATAATTCACCGACCAGAGCAAGGCACATACATGGCCATGCTTAACTGCAAGGGGGCAGTGATCTTTCACTATGACTGGAAGTAGAAGGAAGCTAGGTTTTCGTGTAGGGTAATGTCTGCTACCAAAGGTTAGGAGCTCAGTGGGAATAAAAGTAGATGTTACCGCAGGAATTAGCTCCAGAGTTTTTAGAAATCTTGATTGGGGGGAAGGGCTTGAATCTCTATCAAACAGGGAATAGCACATTCAAATGACATTTGCCTAGATAGCAAAGGTGACCAGCTGATGAAGGGTTACTGGGACCCACCAGAGCCTGCACCCCTCTCCGCTAGGCACCAGACACAATAGTGACTTCCGTGGAGTGCTTCCTTCATACTGTGAAAACAGTGTATCTTTGGGGTCAACGGATAGGGAGAATGGTCCCTTCTAGGAAACTTTGGAGTGTTGATTGTAGGTGGCTGCTATGCAGAATCGGGAAAATTGGGGGGTGACAATCTGGAAGAGTCTGGGAGAATGCTTTTCCAGCTGCTGCTAATTGGAGCCAGTATTCCAGTTTTATTCGAGGTTTCTCTTTTTACTGTGATTTTAAGTGTATCTGTGGCTTTGGGATGTTATCAGTATACAATTCTCATAGCTAAGTAACTCACTGGAAATGTCCTTCAAAATGTGTCCCCACTAGAGTGCTGTGAAGTGTGTAAACCTGGTGATTCACAGACCTGTACCCCTGGGGATAAAAATATATGTTTATAAAAAATAAAAAATATAAAAAAATATATATATGATGATTTTTTTCTAGAAAACAAGGAAATGAAATTAATAAACAGAATTAGGGGTCCATGTATGAACAATGGTCATGATGGTCATAAGACTGAAAAATACCAGTAAGAATATTTTTCCCTGCAACATTTAAGCTGTAGGAATATATTTTATATTAAGGAAAAAAATTGGATTTAGGGGCGCCTGGGTGGCTCAGAGGGTTAAAGCCTCTGCCTTCGGCTCAAGTCGTGATCCCAGGGTTCTGGGTTCGAGCCCCACATCAGGCTCTCCACTCAGCAGGGAGCCTGCTTCCCCCTCTCTCTCTGCCTGCCTCTCTGCCTACTTGTGATCTCTGTCTTTCAAATAAATAAGTAAAATCTTTAAAAAAATATATGATGAAGAAGATGGGATTGGGAGGGAGACAAAACATAAGTGACTCTTAATCTCACAAAACAAACTGAGGGTTGCTGGGAGGGAGGGGGTTTGGGAGAAGGGGGTGGGATTATGGACATTGGGGAGGGTATGTGCTTTGGTGAGTGCTGTGAAGTGTGTAAACCTGGTGATTCACAGACCTGTACCCCTGGGGATAAAAATATATGTTTATAAAAAATAAAAAAT
>NC_081562.1:114472282-114576091 GCF_022355385.1 Mustela nigripes | reverse complement strand
TTTAAAAAAAAAAATGTGTCCCCACTAGATGGCGTAAAGTGCTCACCTATTTTGAGCTGATCCAAAGGCCCTTGTGCAAAGTCGGAGACCAAACTTCGAACATAAATATTGACTAGGCAGCCAGTGGATATGAATACTATGTCATTCTAGAATAATATATTACGGTGCTGTATTGTAGTGTCATTAAATAAGCATAGCCCTAATACCACTGGAGCCAATTATGTAGTGTTCCTCTCCAGAAACATATTTAAGTAGTTGTAGAGTAGAACTGTTGATCTGAGATACAGTACATGTGCATAATGAATACACAATAGTGACTCACAAGTATTACTCAAAAATTTTGCCTAAAAAAAAAAGATGTGGATAATTATTTACTAGTAAACTAATCAGCCAGTCAGCCAATCAGTATTCACTGAATACTTTCTATATACAGTCATGTTGTTAAACTTTTAATGGCAGTATAGAAGAATGGTTAAGAGCATAGACTTTAGGACCAGACAGCCCAAATTTGTACTCTTAGTTTCTATCACTTATTAGCTATAACCTTGGGAAGATTACCTAACCTCTCTTTGCCTTGGTTTCCTTATCTGTAAAATGGGAATACTAACATCTATCTCATAGAGTTATGGTGAAGGTCAGTCTTTGTAAAGGATTTCAAATATTGCCTGGAATATAGTGCCCTACAAGGGTTGGTCCTCATTATAATTATTATAAGTGGATTCTCCAGTTTACAGAGGAATTCAACATAGGGTTCAACTGAGCAAAACAGTATTGGGTACTTATTATGTATGAGATGCAGTGCTGGTCACTGTGGGTGAGTCAGAAGACTGTGAGAAGGTGGAAGGCACGGTGTCTGCCTTGCAGAATCTAGGAATTTCATAGATGAGCTAAGATCACACAAATAACTAACCCGTGAAGAAACAGAGAATGATGCGAGGGACTGTGACAATCTGTAAAGTAGCTTTTAAGTAGAGATTCCCCAAATGGCAAGGGGTTCAGTGGGTGGGAACGTGGGGTAAGCATTCTCAGGCAACTATCAGCCTGAACAAAGACTCAAAAGCAGGGCCCCATGGACATGTCCATGGGATCTAGAGAAGGCTGCAGTGAACGAAGCAGGGGAAGTATAGTAAAGCATGCGCGGGAAGAGAGATGCACCTAGATGATCCTGCCGCCCCGTGGATGCCCTGCTGGTTATTCAGTAGGCAATAGGCCGCTGGGTAGACCTACTTGGTTCCTTACTCAACAGTCATTTCTCCTCCTTCCTGGCCAAAAATATCTGGCCAAGAAGGTGATGAGTCATGATTGGTCAATACGTATTATGACCATTGGCTGCTGCTTTACTGTCTATTGGACTTCCCATCCCCTCTGCAGCTGGGAATGGCCTTGTGATCCAGTTCTAACACATTGGACATAAGGGGGACGTTGATTGGCTGGCTTCTGAGAAAGTGTTTGCTTTCCCAACAAAAAGGACCGACATAGTTGGAGATTATCTCTTCTCTCTTTCCTGTCTTAAGCATGTTATAGGACCTTCAGTTGCAGCAGTCTTCTTGAGACCTTGAGGTGACAAGGAAGAGGATGAAAAGTCAACACAAAGCAGGAAGATAAAAGGAATGTGGGTACTGGGGGGTGCCTGGGGGCCTCTGTTGCTTAAGCACCTCGATCTTGATTTTTGGTTCAGGTCATGATCTCAGGGTTGTGAGATCAAGCCCCACACCAGGCTCCACACTCAGCGGGGATTCTGCTTGGGATTCTCTTTCCCTCTCTCTCTGCCCCCCTCCCCCCACTTGCAAATGCTCTTCCTCTCCCCGCTCTCTGTCAAAAAAGGAATGTGGATACTGGATGGGAGAGTTGAATCAATGGAAAAAAACTTTTGTTTGGGAAAAATATGAAGGGAAAAATAAATATCATTATGAAGTTGGCTACTGTTCTTTGGTATTCTGTTACATGCAGCCAAATACATCCTGTCTGGTGGAATCAAGGTTTTCTTTTTAAAAAATTATCACTGTGGAAAACTGGACAGCTACATGTAAAAAAAATGAAACTGGACCACCATACACAAAAATAAACACAAAATGGATGAAAGACATAAATGCGAGGCCTGAAATCGTAAAAATCCTGGAAAAGAACACAGGCAATCATTTCTCTGACATTGGCCATAGCAGCATCTTTCTAGATACTTCTCCTGAGGCATGGGAAACAAAAGCAAAAAATAAACTATTGGGACTACATCAGAATAAAAAAGCTTCTGCAAAGCAAAAGAAACAACACAATTAAAAGACAACCCAATGAAGGGAAAAGATATTTACAAATGATATATCTAATAAAGGGTTAGTATCCAAAGTATATAAAGAACTTATGCAGCTCAATACCATAAAAAATAATTTAAAAATGGGCAGAAGACATGAACAGACATTTCTCCAAAGAAGACATCCAGGTGGCCAATAGATAGTTGAGAAGATGCCAACATCACTCATCATGAGGGAGATGCAAATCAAAATACAATGAGATACCATCTCTCACCTGTCAGAATGACTAAAATAAAAAACACAAGAAACAACAGATTTTGGTGAGAATGTGGAGAAAAGGGAATCCTTGTGGACTCTTGATGGGAATGCAAACTGGTGCAGCCACTGTGGAAAACAGTATGGAGGAGCCTCAAAAAGTTAAAAATAGAACTACCCTGTGATCCAATAATCACACTACTGTGTATTTACTCAAGGAATGTTAAAATACTGATTTGAAAGGATACATGCACCCCTGTGTTTATTTTGCAGCATTATTTACGTTAGCCAAATATGGAAGCAGCCCAAGTGTCCATCGACTGATGAATGGATAAAGAAGAAATGCCATGTGTGTGTGTGTGTGTGTGTGTGTGTAATGGAATATTATTCAGTCATAAAAATAATGAAATCTTGTCATTGCAACAACATGGATTGAGCTGGAGATACTATACTAAGCAAAGTAAGTCAGTCAGAGAAAGACAAATACCATATTATTTCAGTCATATGTGGAGTTTAACAAAACAAGAACAAAGGAAAAAAAGGGAGAGAGAGAGAGAGAAAAACTAGGACACAGACTTTTTTTTTTTTTTTTAAAGATTTTATTTATTTATTTGACAGAGAAATCACAAGTAGATGGAGAGGCAGGCAGAGAGAGAGAGGGAAGCAGGCTCCCCACTGAGCAGAGAGCCCGATGCGGGACTCTGAGATCATGACCTGAGCCGAAGGCAGCGGCTTAACCCACTGAGCCACCCAGGCGCCCCGGACACAGACTTTTTAAAAAAATTTATTTTGTTGGGGCGCCTGGGTAGCTTAGTGGGTTAAAGCTTCCGCCTTTGGCTCAGGTCATGATCTCAGGTTCCTGGGATCAAGCCCCGCATCGGGCTCTCTGCTCAGCAGGGAGCCTGCTTCCCCTCTCTCTCTGCCTGCCTCTCTGCCTATTTGTGATCTCTGTCTGTCAAAAAAATAAATAAAATCTTTAAAAATTTTTATTTTGTTACTTTAAATTAAATTAATTAACATATCATGTATTATTGGTTTCAGAGGTAGAGGTCAGTGATTCATCAGTCTTTTACAACACCCAGTGCTCTTTACATCACGTTCTCTCCTTAATGTCTATCACCTAGTTACCCCATCCCCCACCTCCCTCCCTTCCAGCAACACTCAGTTTGTTTCTTATGATTAAGAGGAACGGTTAATCTCCTTCTCTGGTTTCGTCTTGTTTTATCTTTTCCTCTCATCCCCTATGATCCTCTGTTCTGTTTCTTAAATTCCACATATCAGAGAGATCATATGATGATTGTCTTTCTCTGATTGACTAATTTTGCTTAGTGTAGTATCTCCAGCTCCATCCATGTTGTTGCAAATGGCAAGATTTCATTTCTTGGTGGCTGCGTAATTCCATTGTGTGTGTGTATACATATATATATTACACCTTTTAAAATTATATTTTAAAATATTTTTATTTATTTGTCAGAGAGAGAGAGCAAGAGGGCTCACAAACAGGGGGAGCAGCAGGCAGAGGGAGAAGCAGACTCCCCACTGAGCAAGGAGCCTGATGCGGCACTCGATCTCAGGACCCTGGGATCATGACTTGAACTGAAGGCAGAGGCTTAACCAACTGAGCCACCCAGGCATCCCCATACCACATCTTCTTTATCCATTCATCCGTTGATGGACATCTGGGCTCTTTCCATAGTTTGGCTGTTGTAGACATTGCTGCTGTAAATATTGGGATACATGTTCCCCTTTGGATCACTACATTTGTATCTTTGGAGTAAATATCTGGTAGTGCAATTGCTGGGTCATAGGGTAGCTCTATTTCAGGAAACAGACTCAACTATTGAGAACAAACTGATATTACCAGAGGGAAGGTGGAGGGGGAATGGGTGAAATAAGTGACGGGGATCAAGAGGGCACTTACCATACACTTATCAAGAGGACTCTTACTCATAATGAGCACTGAGTACTGTAAAGAGTTGCTGAATCACTATATTGTATACCTGTAACTAATAATAACACAGCATGCTAACTATACCAAAATTAAAATAAAAACTTAATAAATATAAAAAGATAAAATATACAATTATGGATACAAAAAATTCTTATGGAAAGTTTCAAAACATAAGTAAAAGATTAGCATGACTGCACATGACCACTTTTCACAGAAAAGACACATTTCCTTTATTTCCTTATTTTCTTTACATTTTCTCCCCAACATACTTATACGTGTTGCAAATTTGTAATTCCAAGTTCCCCCAAATGTCAATTCACCATGTTAATGCTATTGGAGTATGAGAAATCTGGGCTTTGTTTTTGGTTTTATAAATGTGACTTGTTTTAAATTCAGGTGAAATTCACATAACATAAAATTAAGCATTTTAAAGTGAATGATTTAGTGGTATTTCGTACATTTACAACACGGTACAACAACCACTTCTAGTGAGGGTGGAGAAGTTGAATGCAGAATTCCTAAGTAAGTACTGGGAGCTCCCAAAGTCCCTGGGTTATTGCTTGGTCTTGCATTAGGCTTGAAGCCCTTCATGGGGGTGGATGGCTGTCCTCTCTTTCCCTAAACTGGTCCTTGTCTTCTCAGAAGGCTTGTCCTCTAGGATATACAGGGAGGGAGATGAGAGGTAAGAGCCAGGAAAGACAGGGTTATGACCCAGCATAGGTGCTGTGATGGTTAACCTTATGTGCCAGCTTAGCTGGGCCTTGGTGCCCAGATACTTGGTCAAACATTATTCTGGATGTTTCTGTGAGGATGTTTTTTGGGTGAGATTAACGTTTAAATAGGTGGACTTTGGATAAAGCTGACTGCTCTTATTACTGTAGGTAATATTGTGAGTGGGCCTCATTCAGTCAGTGGAGGGCCTTAGAACACAGACTGACCTCTCCCAAGGAAGAGGGAATTCTCCAGTAGACTGGCTTTGGACTCCAATTCGACTTATTCTCACCCTGCGGATTTTGGACTCACCAAGCCTCCAGAGTTGTGTGAGCCAATTCCTTACAGTAAACCTATTTCCTGTATGTACATATCCTGTGAGCTCTGTTTTTCTGGAGAACTCTGACGACTACAGCCTCTCAGGACACTTTCTTCAGTGGGGAAATCTCTAGCCACAAATCTCTTGGCAGTTGCCATCTGCCCTGTGGCTGCTGAGAGTACCTCCCGTAGCCCCTGGCTTTTCTCTCTACCTCCATCTTTGGGGTCATGTTGAGCATCCGCGTGGAGTCCTCTTCTGTGAAAACCAGGTGACCCCAAGCCAGCTGCTGAATGCACACTCGGACATCCTGTTCATTTCTTAGGTTACCCTCTCCCCTCATGATGGCTTCAGCCAGCCTCACAGGGAGAGGAGATACCAGGGCCACCAAACAACATTCTCCAGAGGGATTCCTTACCTCAGCCTTTCCTCATCCACCCTTGAGGTGGGTGATGGGTGAGGAGGCACAAAACGTTTGGGGATACTCACTGAGAGTAACACTCATTTTGCAATGTGGTAAGACCTATCATTTTGTTCTTGATCTTTGGGAATTCGCCAGAAAGAATTCTTGTAGAAGATACTTCTTTTTCTTGTCTCCTCAGGATTACAACATGCAGGCTTAGGACAGGATACCAAGTAAATGCTCAGAAGATGGCATAGGTTGAATACCAAAGATCTACATGCCCTAACCTCCAGATCCTGTGAATGGGTTACCTTACAGTGCAGAAGGGATTTTGCACGTGTGACTAAATCTGAAGATCCTGAGATGAAGAAATCATCCTGGATTATCGGTGGGCGGGGGACAATATAATCATGAGAGTTCCTATAAGAGAAGGAAGGAGGGTATGGACAGAAGGAGCAGGCTCAGAGAGAGATGATGCTGGAAGCAGAGGTTTCAGTGAAGTGGGACCATGAGACAAAGTAGATGACTTCTAGAAGCTGGAAAAGGCAAGGAAACTATTCTTCCCTAGAGCGTCTAGAAAGATCACCACCCTGCCAACCCCGTTTTAGACTTCAGGCCCTCAGAACTCTGAGTACATTTGTATTTTTTCAAGCCACTAAGTTTGGGGTCATTTCTTACAGCAACTATATGAGGCTAGTACAGGTGGTCTCTTATGGTTTCTGCCACTAATAAATATATCATTCATGCATCATACAAATATAGTATAAAAATGATGTTTTGCTGTTGTGATTACAAAATTATCTTAACAAGACTCTTGAGATAAGGGAAGCATTATTGGTATTCCTCTTGAAAAAGTGGCAAAACCATGGCAATATAAAAATAAAAAACTCTATTACCAGGTTAATTACATAGTCAGTGGCATTTTCTATGCTGAATTTAGTGACTTTGAAAATATAAAATAGAATATGGCAGAGACTAAACTTTCAATAAAATATAGCAGCCTAGTGAGGAAATATAAGCGAGTTGGCTGGGGTTTTGAATTTATTTATTTTTTATTTAAATATAGTTGACACACAATGTTATGCTGGACAACATGGTGACCCAGCAAGTCTGTATGTTACGTTGTGCTCACCGAAGTATAGATACCATGTGTTACCAGGCAGTGCTGTTACAGTACCACCGACTGTATGTTGACCTTCAGTCCCAGTGACCTATTCATTCCATAACTAGAAACTCGTATTACCCACTCCCTTTCACCCATTTTGCCCATCTCTCCACACTCCTCCCCTCCCGCAACTGTGAGTTCCTTGTATTTATGGATCCGATTCTGCTTCTTTGTCGGTTTATTTATTGATGTTTTATTTTTTTAGTTTCCATATGTAAGTGAAATCATACGGTATTTGTCTTTTTCTGTCTGACTTCATTTAGCGTAATACCCTCTAGGTCTGTCCATGTCATTGCCAGTGGCAAGAGCTCATCCTTTTCAATGGCTGAGTAATGTTTCAGTACGCGCGCACATGCGTGTGTGTGTGTGTGTGTGTGTGTGTGTGTGTGTAGGACATCTTTATTTGTCTCAGTGAACACTTGGGCTGCTTCTATATCTTGGTTATTGTTAATAAAACGACAGTTAACATAGGGGTGCTTGTATCTTTTTGAATTCATGTTTTCATTTCCTTTGGGCAGCCATGTGGATGTTTTGAAGCTCAGACAGTCATGGATTTATTAAATCCCAGCTCCACCATTTTCAACACCTGAAGAATTAACTTCGTCTTCTTGAAATCATATTTTTATCTGTGTTGGAGGTTGTCCTGAGGAAAAAATAAGATGTGTCATACACAACACTTAACATAATGTTGGCATATGGTTGTAATAAGAGAAGCAAGTTGGATTTCTCTCTTATGTTTGTAAAGTTATCTTAGCAGGACTTCTGATGGAAGGGGGCATGTATTGCTATATTCATTTAAATGGTGGTGAAACCATGGCAAGATTTTTTAAAAAATGCTCTATTTTCTATAACCAGTGGCAGAGCTGAGAAATGAATGGGTACAGTAGGATTTCATTGGTCATCAGTTTCCTCTGTTAGGTATGTCACGTCTAGTTGATAGAATAAACCAAGAAACCATGATTTTCTTTCCTATTTTTGACTACACAGGTCAAAATGAAAGTGGTGACGATGGTATAGAGAAGATAGGAGGTGACCCCCCCCACACACACATACACGCACACTTCCTGGAAAAATAGCAGGAAAAGGTCCTTCCTTTCTTTCCCTGCCCTGTTCTCCACCGTGCGCCCCATTTTCCACAAGAACACAGAGTATAGTTAACTTTATTTTCTAACTTTTATTTTATTTTGAGATGACTATAGGTACACAGGAAGTGGTAAAAATAGTACATTCTATCCCTGTGCCCTCATTCAGTTTCCTCACTGGTAAGATCTCATGTGACTCCTGTGCGACATCAGAATCAGGGACATTGTCATTGGTACCTCACAGACTCACCTAGACTTCACCAGTCTTGCATGCATGTGTGTGTTCAGTTGCCTGCAGCCAGTCACACATGTAACTACCACCTGTAACTACCACCACAGCCAAGAGGCACAAGTGTTGTTTCACCCCCGTGATGTGCCTCAAAATCTCACTCCTGTGTATCACACCCAGTGCCTCCCTCCTCACATCCCTACACCACATAGACACTAATCTCTTCTTTACTTCTGTAAGTTTATTATTATTATTTTGAAAGATTTTATTTATTTATTTGTCAGAGTGAGAGAGAGAGTGGGAGAAAGAGAGAGAGAATGCACAAGCAGGGGAAGTGGCAGGCAGAGAGAGAAGCAGGCTCCGTGCTGAGCAAGTACCCTGGGATGGTGAACTGAACTGAAGGCAGGTGCTTAACCAACTGAGCCACCCAGGTATCCCTCTGTAAGTTTATTACTTCAAGAACATCATACGAATGAAATCCTACAATATGCAGTCTTTTGGGACAGGATTTTTTCACTCAGCATAAAGCCCTTGAGATCCATTCAAGATGTTGGATGTATCAGTATTTTGTTCCTTTTCATTGCCTAGTAGTAGTCCATGGGGGTGAATGTTTCATAGCTTGTTAGTTCATTTACCCTTGGAAGAACATTTGGATTGTCTCCAGATTTTTTGGTCTTTACATATAAAGCTGCTATGAATAGTCATGCACAGGTTTTGTGCTTTTATTTCTCTGGGGTAAATGTATGAGAGTGGGATTGGGTTGTATGGTGTGTGGTAAATGTAGGTTTTTTGTTTGTTTGTTTGTTTTTGTTTTTAAGACATTTCCACACTGTTTTCCAAAGTGGCTGTAGCATTTTACATTTCCACCTTCAATTCCAAGAGACCCCCTTTTTTTTTTTTTTTTTTGCATCTTTGCTAGCATTTGGTATTACCGGGTTTTTAAAAAATTATCATAGTGCTTCTAATAGGTGTGTAGTGATATTTTGTTGTGGTTTTAATTTGCATTTCCCTGATAGCTGGAGATACTGAACATCTTTCATGTCCTTATCTGCAATACATACATCCTCTTTGTGAATTTCAGTTCATATCTTTTGTCCATTTTCTAATAAGACTGTTTGTTTATAGGTGAGTTTGGAGAGTTCTTTACATAGTCTTAAGTACGAGATAATTTAGACAAGTGGTTTATTAGCTAAGTGATTTGCAAATATTTTCTTCCAGTCTATAGCTTTCTTTTTATCCTCTTTGTGAGGTATTTTTTTTTTTTTAAGATTTTATTTATTTGTCAGAGAGTGAGTGAGAGCGAGCACAGGCAGACAGAGTGGCAGTCAGAGTCAGAGGGAGAAGCAGGCTCCCTGCGGAGCAAGGAGCCCGATGCGGGACTCGATCCCAAGATGCTGGGATCATGACCCGTTAAGCAGCTGCCTTCGGGCAGCTGCTTAACCAACTGAGCCACCCAGGCGTCCCTGTGAGTTATTTTTTATAAGCAATAGTTTTGAGTTTGGTGAAGTCCAGTTGAATGATTTTTTGCTTTGTGGATTGTGCTATGGGGGTCATGTCTAGGAACTCTTCAGTAAGTCCAACGGAGGTGCTAATGGAGAGAGGAAGAGTCCAGGTTTCCCTAGGTGACTGAAGATGGTAGGCACGTGATACTGAAAGTCAGCAGACCTGGAAGGGCCTTGTGAATGGAAGGAGGGGACTTGGGGTGGATGGAGATGAACCTTATAACCAGAGGCCACACGGGCACTTGAGTCACTGAGTGGAGTCGAGGACAGTGGCAGACATATGGTCCTAAACCAGATGGGGTGACACACACACCAGCATGGAGAGTTTGTATCAGTCAGCGGCAGGCCACTGTCACAAAAATATACAGACTGGGTGGCTGAAACAACATGTGTTTCTTAGAGTTCTAAGGACTGGAAGTCTAAGATCAAGGTGCTAGCCAATTCAGATCCTGGTGAGAATTCTCTTCTTAGCTTGTTGACGGTGGTTTTCTCACTGTGTCCTTACACAGCTCTTCTTAAAAGGATGTGAATCCCATCATGGGAACCCCACCCTCTTGAGCTCATCTAGTTCTAATTACCTCCTGAAGGCTCCACTTCTGGACACCATCACACTGGGGATTAGGGCTTCCACAGATTAATTTGGAAGAGATGCAAACATTCAGTCCACAACACAGGTGGTGACCAAGGACCAGAAGCCCTTCCTTCATATCTCCACTCCATTCCCTGTTGATGGAATTCAGAACCAATTCAGAACCAATCCAATGGATAGGTAAGAAGACAAAGAACCTTAAGAAAACAATAATTTAACAAAAACAAACCCATATTGGTGATATATCATGAATTGGCAAGAGTAAAGTTTGCTTTCCACTGGAGAATGGGAGCTCCATATGGGAAAACCTTGAGATGTAGGAAGGAAAGGATTGCAAATTTTTGTTCAGCAAGTCTGCACCTGTGAGACCCAAACCTGCTGCATATGTTCCATAGACAGGAGGGTTGCTGGCTTGCCGGCAAGCAACAAGCTCATGAGCACCGCCGAAAGAACCTGATGACAGCTCTGTTGTTAGGTATGATTCATGGAGTACACTATATCTGTCAGCATCAACCACAAAACCAGCATTGTTTTGTTTCAGTCAAGAGTCTTCCAAAGTCACACCTGTGGCTTTCAGGGCAAGTTCTCTGGACATCCCCCAACATGTGTCTGGAAGGGATCTGGCAACTCTTCAGGGAGAAAACCCACCCTGTAGAGCAACTGCAGGTTTCGCTGGCTTCTCTGTCTTCATGCCCTGGAGTCAGAGACAGCATAGGGCATTAGTACTGGGCACTGAGGCAGACAGAACTGAATGTTCACCTCCACGACAGCATCAGTGGATTCTCTGTGCTAGTCCATGTCTTCTGTGGTTCCACGTCAAAGCCCAGAAAACCAGGACACCACTTGTTGCTCTAGGCATCTTGCCAAAAGAAAACAAAAAGGATTCTTCACTTGGCACTGAGATTGTTCATTGTTTAAGGAGCATTTCTATAGGGACAAAGCATTGTTCAGCTGACAAATATTTCTCCAGACGTATTTGCTGGCTTGGACTCACACATTAATGCAGATGCAGAAGATAAAGACAGCCATCCACAGCTAATACCGAACAGTGAAGAACTGGCAAGAGGAAATAAGGTAAAATTAGTGCTACTTGTGCCTTCTGATGACTTAGGGAATATTAAAATTATATTCCTACATATAAACCTTAAAATTTTCCAAGGGAGGGAGATGCTTCCTGTGCATGTGTTTGGAGACAGAATGTAGCAGTCTCTGAAAGCAGACTTTTTGAGGAGAGATCCTTGAAGGAACAAGGGTGTCTGGGATAGAAAAATAGAAGTAAGAGTTGTGAATTGTCAGATTAGAGCTTGCTTCCTTCCCCATGTAGAATTTAAGTCTATCAGGAATGTGATAGTCTAAGAGAACATTGAGCATCCCATAGGGTATTGTATTGAGGGTCTAAAGTTCACTTGTTCCCCCCAGTTCTTGTAATGATGACTCTTAGAAAGACAGGTAAATAATAAAGTGGGATAATTGTGGGTTAAAATGTTTTTGGAAGTTGAGGAGTCAATATTATGTTTTCTTTGAAGATATATACCTCCAGAGAGGTCAATACTCTGTCTCTGGTCTTGTGTCCGGTCACTGGCCACGCAGGCTGGTGTTATACAAATTCTCTGTGAAATGCACAATATGGAAAGCAGACCATTCTAACTGAGTCTTCTTTACTCATTCATTAAAGCATATAAAGATGAATAAAACGTGGAGCCTGCCCTTTCCTGGGTCTTGGTTGAGTGAGAAAGACATGTAAACACAGAGATGGGGGCTCCATCAGCGGTATGACTAGCCCCTGTCTACTTGACCAGGACTGTGGAGGAAGTGACATTTGCAGGATTGGGTGGGGAGCCACTGAGAGGCATTCCGGAAAGGAGAAGAATCCATGAAGGGCAAAGGTCAAGAGAGGGCTAGAGGCTGTTTAGGAAACCATATTAAAATCAAATGTGATGTGTTACACTTTGTGATTAGTTGATTAATTCTGCAAGTCATCATCAGAAGAAATTAGAAAACTGTATTCTCTGTTTCTGTTTCCCCAGATCTTCTCCTTGGGTAAAACTCCGTGGTTGGTAAAATGGGTAAAAAAGTGGATGTAACTAGACTCCCAAGATATCCCGAGAAATATGGAGCCAACTTTGAAGGGAATCCATTTCCTCCCTAGGCTTTTTGATTAAGGAAAAAACAAAAAAAAGCCAAGGTTGTAAGGAACTGTAGCAACTATGCAAAGTTGTCAGGGGTCCAAGAGAACCACAAGGCCATATAAGTAGATAAAAAGGTGAGACTGGGGTGGGGGTGGTGGTGGGGGGGAGAAAATAGCTGACCCAGATTAGAACAATGGCCTCATAGACACTCAAAAAGGAGCATGGCGCAAAGGAGGGACCGAAGGGGGAGCGCAGAGGACCTGGGGAGGGCTTGAATCTCCGAACAGCTAGACAGAGGCACCTGGGGCTTCAGGGTACACATTCAAGGGAGAGGAAAAGCGAACAAATGGACAACAACCCCCCCTTTCCTCTTCAGCCTCTGCCCTGGCAGGCTTAGCCATCGGTGGGCCGTCTCAAGTGGAAGAGCAGGAGAAAGCTCCTAATTCTAATGAGTCTGATGCTAAAATTTTGGGACCCTCAGCTCACCCTCAGTCACTCAGGGAGCCATTTCCTAGCAAGAGCTGGCACAGAGGCCCTCTCTGACCTGGGCGAGGCAGCTCTTCTTCGTCCCCCTCCCGGAAGCCCTTGCTGTTGAGCTCCACGCTAGATTCCGTCCGCGAACACCTGGGGCCTTGCCAGAGACTTGTCTCTAACGGAGTGAGGTCCTGGGCAAGACTGTGAGGTGTCTCGGTGGAAAAATCCCGAGTGCGCTAGATGTCCTTTGCAGTCTTGAGGTTTGAGCTTTGAGCTCTGAGGTTCTAAAAGCTTGGTAGCCTCAAAGTAGAAAACCAGCTCCCCTCGAGGTGAAGTGAGAAACATCACTTCAAAAGACAAATGTTTGTGGGGACAGTTAATTATTTATTTTTAAATTTAAAAAGTAATTTTGTTATATTAATTTTCCACCCCTTTTTTGGGGGACAGTTAATTTTTTATCCTTATTTATGAGGTCAATATAAATCATGGCCTATGTTTGTGAACAGTTTTGGAAGACTTTCACTGGGTCTTAATTTTATTACACCTACCTAGCTTTTAAAGACTGTCCCTTTGGGGCGCCTGGGTGGCTCAGTGGGTTAAGCCTCTGCCTTCAGCTCAGGTCATGATCTCAGGGTTCTGGGATCGAGCCCCGCATCGGGCTCTCTGCTCGGCGGGGAGCCTGCTTCCTCCTCTCTCTCTGCCTCCCTCTCTGCCTACTTGTGATCTTTGTCAAATAAATAAATAAAATCTTTTAAAAAAAAATAATAAAAAATAAAGACTGTCCCTATTCAGTCCTGCAGATGCTCACAAGTCACAAAGAAACCTAGGCTATTATCATTTGCAAATACTGGGAATTTTGGAAACTCTCCTAAGTCCTGTAGCTAGATAGTGGCCAAGTTGGGACTATAGCCCAGCCTTCCTCATCCCTGGCACAGCCAGCGCAGGCTCCTACCGCCGGGCCTCGCGTGTCCTAATTTCCATCATCAAATGTTCATTAGGTGCTAACCATACATTTAGTACAGCACTAGAACTTGTGGGAGATGCTCTTCTGCAAGGAATTTCTGATCCCACTGGTAAAGCTGGCCTTCAATTGCACATCATAAGCCCCAGCCCCATGGCATACCGTAGAGCTGGAGAGTCCTACAAGATGAAAGGAAAACTGTTCCTTGACGCTGGACCTCTGCAGAAGCCAGTTGGGACAGATTTGGGAAAAGAGCAGATAGAAGGCCAAAAAAGAGAGTTGAGACACTGAGGGAAGCAGTAGGAAGGGGAAGACAAAGATGCGGTCCCAGCTCTCTTGGAGGATTGAGATCATAGTTGCTGTTGTCGCCTTTCAAAGAACTGGGCTTTGTTCCAATTCAACTTTCCGTTCACAAGTAGGTATTTCCTTCAGGGGGGTGGGGACATGGCAGGCTCTGATTCCAGAAGACTGAGGACTGTCCTCCTTAGTTAGAAAGAGGGGGGGTGTGTGTGCACATGATTCCTGTGCTGCCACATTCCTGCGTCAGCCTCGGTGCGGGGTACATTGGCAACCTCATGATGAATTTATGTTGAAGAACTAAAAATAATCCTTTAAACTGCTTCAGAGTTCTCCCTTACTAGGGATTTGGTTGTAAAATCTCGCTGGACGGGCTGCTGTTGCTTCCTACTGGTTGAGTGTGTTTCACTTAGTGGTTAGGGGTGGAAATGATTAACTGCTAAAGACAAGGGTTTTCTTTCCTTTCTTTTACAATGGCAACCTGTTTCTCCCTAATCTCCTAATGTCTTTGTTGAACAAACAGCATTTCAATAAGAGTAAACAAAATATTTTAAGAAGAGCTGTCACCATAAACACCAGTTCTTTTTGTTTTTCATGTTTTCTTTCCCTAGTTCTATGTCCACATTTTTGTGCATCTGTATTTTTATCTGATTATAATCATATTGTTGATAGGGTTATGTAACCTGGTTTTTTGCTCTAGATTACACCATAGACATTTTTCATGTTCTACAGACCTTGTGGATTCTTATCTAATGGCTGCATAATATTCCAGAGGACGGATGTGCCATTATTTGAGTTAGCCATTTTTCTGTTCTTGGCCATCCCGGTTTTGGTCAGTTTCTCACTCTCATTCAGCTCATGGATTTAGATGCAGTTTCTAGAGAGACAGAATATGTCTTTGAAGCGATTGGCTTTTGAAACTTGAAATAAACAAGTGGCTCTAGCAACACTGTGTGTCCAGCAGAGAAAAAGACAGTGCAGGGTGTAAAAGCGGCGTGTGGATGGTTGGCAGGCAATAATTCTTATGGCTGGACAAAATATCACCAATAGTTTGTAACTAGCATACCCAGTGATATTCATTTCCATGATTAATAACCAAAGCCTTAGAAACACTGCTACACGGTGCCGTTCTAGCCTCTCCTTTTCTGCCCCCTTTGGCCAGAACCGCATAAAAGGGGACAACATTGCTGACACTTTCTGCAGTAGACTAGTAATTTGCGTCCCTTGATTTGGCTTCTAAGCATGAAGGCAGGATGCCAGGAGGCATGTGCTGCTCTCTGGGCAGAAGTAAGCAGGTCTCCTGTTGGCTTTATGCTAGCAGGTGAGGGCAGGTGGAATATAGAGTGGGTCGGGGTTGTATGTAGAACGGATGGGGGGTATTGGTATATACGGCAGGGAAGGGGTAGTATTTATAGCAGGTGAGGGGAATATGGAGGTATACACAGCAGGTGTGTTGGGGGGGCGGTATATAGAGCAGGTGGGGGGGTGGGCTGTGTACTGAGGGTCAGGCCAGCTTCTCCCGTATCCTCCTGCCGCAGGAATTTAAGCCACCCTGTAGAAATCATTTCACACCTTGCAGGAGAGAAGGATTTGGGGTCCGGTGGCAGGTGTCCCAAGCCCTGAAGGTGTCTGCACAAGGCAGAGCTGAAGGGCGGGCCGCGGAGGAGAGCCCGTGGCGAGCGGGGGCAGCCTCTCTCTGGGGCGGTAGGGCCTCAACTGGGACCCGACTGGGACCTGGGTGGACGCGGGGCGGGCCGGGGGCGGGGCGCGCGGGGGGCGGGGCCCGGAGGGCGGCGGGGCGGAGCACGTCTGCAGCCGCCGAGCCGCGGAGCTGTCCCCCCCGCGCGTCCCGCCTGGTCCCAGTGCACCGCCGCGCTCTCGCCCCCGCCATGCTCCTGCTGCTGGGGCTGTGCCTGGGGCTGCCGCTCTGCGCGGGGTCTCTGGAAGACGCGCGGACCCGGGATGACACTTCGGACCGAGTAAGTAGAAGTGGGAGGACCTAGAGGTGGCCCCGGGCGCGGGCTGCCACCCCTTCCCGCCGCGTTCTTCGGGCGCGTGGCTGTTGGACAGACGCCCTTGAATGGCTGCAGGACGCAGGGAAGGGAGAGATCACCCCCACCTCCCGTCATATCGTCACCCCTTCTCTGCATTCCCCAACCTTCTGCTCGCAAGCGTCCCCATCTGTTGGTCACTCTTGGAGAGAGTTTGGATGAACTTTCCGCAGAATTGTTCCTGGGGTTTGAAAGCCCCGCAGAACCAAATCTTGGTTCCTGTTGTGGATGGTGTCAGTTTTGAGAGCGAGCCCAAGCTAGCTACAGTTTCTCCTTTAAGATGCACGCATGGGGTGGGGTGGTGTTGCTGTTGTTCCTAGCAGTTCAGAGAAAAACACCATCTAGAAGTTGCAGACTCTCCTCCACTTTCCCCATCTGAAAACCAGGGGGACTTGACTTTCCCATCAGGCTCTTAACAGTGGGTTAGCAGTTCAAAGGTGGCTTGATGGTCCGGGAGGACCAAAAACCCAGTGTGCACTTACTGGAGTTAGCAACTTGTGCATCTGCCGGAGTTTGTGTTCTGAAGGGCTCAGCTCACAGGTGGATAAACCCGCAAGTATGAGATCTCACTGGCATGCCCGAGAAACGGAAAAGCTTTTTGAAAAATATAAAAGGAACTGACCAAAATATCAATGGGCAGGGGGTGGCTGTATCCCAGTTAAAGTAGGCATCTCCTGGTACTGTTTCTACACGCATCACAGAATCGTTTAGCTTAAAGCATATTTCAGATGATGGGAACAAGAGAGAAGTAGGCATACTTTTCCTCCCCGTTCTCCAGCAGCTCGCTTTGAAGAGCACATCTGGAAGACGGTTACTCTCTTGTTGACTCTGCACTGGGATGTGTTTTCTGCACAATGAAAGAAAGGGTCCTTCTCACATAGCGTCGTCAGGAGGAGTAACAGGACAGATTCGAGGAGGGTGAAAGGTAGAGGGGGGGAAAGGGCCCGCTTTGGGTCCAGAAATTGTGGGAAATAATAGGGTTTTAAGGATTGAAGAGTTAACACTCCTAAAGCGCTTGGTACAGTGGCAGCACTCTTGCCATCAGGCTTGGGCTGCTGAAGCACAGAAGGAAGGATTTGGGGTAAAGAGCTTGAAAGTTTTGGGGGGGGGCAGAGGGAGGAAAGTGTGGGAGGAACCGAAACAAGGATTCTGTTTATGAGCTAGGAGGAGGGATGAAAGCTCCGGCATCTGCCAGTGCGAGTAAGCTTCACACTAAACTTTTCCTGCATAGAATAACATGGCCTTGGCCCATTTTAGCGATTTCATGCTGCCTTCAAACCATAGCGCGATTTATGCGTCTTGAAAATGACTCAGACAAAAATTCCCAAGATATGAAGTTCTATGAAAGTTTGCAAATTTTACCTTTTTATCTCTATTAAAAAAAGAAACAAAAAGCAACAACGTGTGTGTGTGTGTGTGTGAGAGAGAGAGAGAGAGAGAGAGAGAGAGAGAGAATGAATAATGTAGGATTTAAGAACACAGGCTCCAGAGTGTTCTTGTCGAGAACAAGCCCTCCTGGGTCCAAACCCTGGTCCTACACTCTCCGGAGAGTTACTTACTCTCTGTGAGTCTCTGTTCACTCATCTGTAGAATGGGATGGTGAAATAACTCAGTTAAAAGAATCTTGAAGATTGAACAGTATGTGGTGATGGCCTTAGTGCTGACTCTCCATAATTATGGTCTTCAGAATTACACGTAAACTTAATTTGTAAATATAAACGAGTATGTCAATTTCATGTAAATTTTAATGCCCATGAACATGCCTATTAGCTTGCATTGTCACTTGTTGCTTACCTTCAATTGGCAGTATTACTAATAACACCTTAAATTCAAGTTCCTTTCTCCTCTCTGACCCTTCACCCCATTTGTAGACAATATTACCCATAGCAAGAGACTGCTCTCAGCAGTGGTCTTCGAACTTTGGTATGCAAAATGGTACTCAGGGAGCTCATCAAATACCCTGGGTGGCTCAGTAAGTTAAGCATCTGCCTTAGGCTCAGGTCATGATCCCAGGGTTCTGGGATTGAGCCCCATATCGGGCGCTGCTCAGTGGGGAGCTTTCTTCTCCCTCTCCCTGCTGCTCTCCCCCCGCACCCCATCTTGCTTGTGTTCTCTTTCCCTCTCTCTGTCAAGTGAATAAAATCTTAAAAAAAATACACAGACCCCCATCAGATTAGATCCATTAGGTTTGGGGGGGGTGGCTGGGTGATTCTGAATTAGATGACCCAGTGACCACACATAGAATAATACTGCTTTAAAAGAATCTTTCAGGAAACTAATATTAAAAAGGAAGTCTCTTGTATAAAATCAGCCTGTCGCAGATTTATCTCTTTCCTAATTTCAGAGTGATATTGTGTCCTTAAATTGGGATAGGGCTGTATACCTATTACTACAAAAACAGTTTTTAATTTACAGAATAGCGATAACCACTAATAGACTGAGTGTTCCTAATGTTCTGGAGAGTTCGCTAGCGGCTCTGTGTAAAAATAGTGAGAAGCAATGGAGACTATGGTGGGAGCCAGGGGGAGCCAGACTGCCCGGGTTCAAATCTGCGTTCCAGCACTGACTGTGTGTACCTGGGCAAGTAACTTAACCTTTCTGGGTCTCCGTTTCATTGTCTACAAGACAGAATTATTACTGTGATTGGCAGGGGTGGATCTAGGTTTTTAGAGGCAAGTAAAGTTTACATCATTGGTAAGGCCCTCTTTGAAGAAAAAGAATATCCAATTAGGACTACAAAATGTAGGTGCTAAAATGAACATGTATTTAGGATGATAAAGAGATCACAACACAGGCCACCTGTTTACAGTCTGACAGACACCACAGACATCAGCCGTTGTTGAGGGACTGTGCGAGGGAGGGATCCTGACGCTTACATTTTATTAGCTTCTAAATAATAATAAAATAATAAATCCACTCTTGCTCTCACAGTTGCTGTGAAGATTTAGTGGATTAATTCACGTGAAATACATGTATTCAGTAAGCACTAAAGTGATATTAGCTATTTTCATTGTTTATGGAGTGCTTGCTTAAATCTCTGATGACCACCGCAAGGAGAGTCTCTGTTTGCTTCCTTCCCAGGAGAAGCAGGGAAGCTCTCCCAGGGAGAGTGACACCAGAGTGACAGGTGCAGAACCTGGATTAGAACCCAGGTGTGCTGGATGCCAAGGCTGGGCTTTACAGACTCCTCCAAAGACCAAGCCACTTTTGTATTTATAACCTAATAGAATTTGTTTCAATGTGCTTTTTATTTGCGGCTCCCGGCATACGGGTAGTGTTCAATATATGCCTGGGATACCGCATTGATGGTGGGGATACGTTTCTGATAACCTGAATTGAGAATTTCTGGAATTTTAGTTATTTTAGAATCCGCCCCTCAGAACCAGACCTCTGCATCTGGAAACCCAAATCAAGAATCAAGAAAACAATTTTTGTTTTTGTTTTTGTTTTTGTTCTTAACTCTTTAAAAAGTGAAGTTACTAAAAGATTTTGTGAGCTCCAGACCACTCAGGACTGTCTCCTTTTATGGGCCTGGCTGTGATTGTTACAAAGGAGCCATCCGATGAATGGGAAGGAGGATATTGTGGGAGACAGTCCAGAGATTTACTCACTCCCCAACCAGCCATCTCCTATTTCACTGAGTAGAAGGAGGAGGAAGGAGAGGGCGTATTGAGAACCGGGTCTGTGATCTGTATGTGACTTCATTTTCCTACCCAGCAGTCTTCCCCACACCTCGGTTGCTCTGTTGAAAGCATTCTTGCCTTCTTGCTGTGCGGGTTCCTGTCAGAGACCCCAACTGGCTCTCTGTAGCTAACGACTGGCTGGCTGGTTCCATTTAGGAAGATGGGATCATGAGAGGGAGACCTAAGCTTTTTTTGGGGGGCAGGGTTCCTAAATCTCCTCCTTATTTTCCTAGAGGCAAAGTCCAATTCCCTTGTTTTTCGCAGGTGAAGAAAGTGACTTGTCTAAGTCCAGTTGCTTTTTTTTTTCCTTATAAACCTGCCTGGAAATTGTTGGGAATTGTAGCCCAAAAGTGAAGTTTCTTCTTCCATGGCTGAGGTTATGGGCGCCCCGAATTGCAAATGGTCATTAGCTAAACATCCTGCATCAGCATTACTCCGAAGGAATAAGACATTTGTGTGAGGCATGTCGAGTTACCCAAACAGGAATCTTCCCAGAGGACTTGTTCTCAGCCCAGGTGACAGGCAGTGACTGCAGTGATGTTCCAACCCATGGCCCTAGATTCCGTGTTAGGCCCTCTAGCAGATCTCGGAGGCCCTGGCTCCTGAGTTCCTGGCTCTTGGTTTTGAGATCAGAACACCCCCAGGGGAATGGGGGCCAACTGGTGGGTAGGTTCCCAGTACAGAGCCCTTTAGGAGCTCATCACTTCTGTCCCCAGATGGGGGTGTGGCTAAGGCTGGCCCAAACGCAGCATCCCTTGGATCTGTTATGGGACCCAGACATCTCTGTACAGTCAGCCTGGGTCATTACGGCATCCATGCCAGGAGGGAATGTCTGTGTTCTGCATATTCTGAGTTTCTTTCACCCGGGTTAGAATTAGGTTTCACTCTTTTCCTCTTTCCCATGCTCTTTCCCATTTATGGACTTTTGGGAATGTTCCCTTCTCCTTTAATCGTGATCCAACACTGTGATAAATCGGGGGGGGGGGAATACAGTCCCTGTTATTCAAATGATGAATATATAAGCAATGCCTACACCATCTTTCGCCCAGAGCTTGGCTAACTGATAATGTAGATGGGAGATTCTAGACTCCACATCCCCAACAGTGGTATTGCTACATTTTCTGTGCGAAGGAAATCTTCCCCAACCCTCTCCCTCCTGGTAGTGAATGCTGCTTAGTCCATACAAGTTGGAGAGGCGGTGGTAGACCTCTGAGGCTATTTCTCAACGTAGTTCTTGTATTGAACCTGATGCTTTGTCAGTTTCTCCTGGCCCCTCCCCTTTTTTAAAGATTTATTTTATTTTTTTGACAGAGAGATCTCAAGTAGGCAGAGAGGCAGGTAGAGAGAAAGGGGAAGCAGGCTCCCTGCCTCGCAGAGAGCCCGACTCAGGGCTCAATCCCAGGACCCTGGGACCACGACCTGAACCAAAGGCAGAGGCTTTAACCCACTGAGCCACCCAGGCGCCCCTCTCCTGCCCTTTCATCCCACTCCAGCAATGCCTGTGCCACTGGTTTAACCGTACCTCCAATGTAGAGCCTCTCACGGTTACTCTGGGGCATAGAGAACTCTCCTTTTTTCCATTTCCTTTGTAACTTATGAAAACTATCCTTTCTATTAAGTTTTCATGAGTACGTTTCTTTCTTTCAAGTCATATAGTATGGTCCTTGACAGCAAGGATCATGGCTTACATTTCTCAGTTAAAATTGTGGCCTGGACATCTTCTGTTCCAATGCTGAAGAAACAAGCTCGGCTCAGTAGTAGAAAAGAACTTTATTTAGGCCCTCTCTGAAGTCTGTGATTTGGAGCCTCAAGCTCTCGACATTACTACTCACGGCGCCCTTGACAATGGACGGGAGTCAGTTCCATATCTGTCCTGAAACTCTACTCCCAAATTCTTGTGAGGCTTTGGGAAACATTCGAACAATAAAAAGGATCAGGAATTCCTAACTAAAACCAAAGATGACGACATTGGTGTCATTTCCAGTTCCAGTCCTAGCTGGCACCGGGAGACTCTCTGTACTGGGAAGCTTTGATTCTGGTTCCGTCTCTTTTAAACTTGGACTGAAGCGTTGCCATAGCGATCCCCTGAGACATCAGATAGTCATCTCAAAAATGAAAAACCAACTTCTCTTGTTCTCCTTAAAGCTTGTTTATTTTCTTGGAAAAGCTATTTTACAGAGGAGGAAACTTCAAAGAAAATACTTGAGATCAATCGCAGATCTTAATACCTGAGAGAGGTTGGGCTTTCTTTCTGACTTTAGCTGTTAAGTGGTCCCCAGCCTATTCCACAATTTGAGGAAGGGAAAGGCCCGACGTGAACCGGCAGAGCTGGCAAAGACCTTGCCCAGAATGCTTATTCTGGCTTTCTGTGGACAGTATCTCAGGCAGAGCACCTCGTCTGAGAGAGAGAAACTAGTATCATCCTACTAATTGGTTCTCATTTGGACTCAGGGTGGCGGATATTAAATCTTGTACTCTCTCTCCTGTTCCATGTTCTATAGAATAGGAGGCTCTGTAATGGCTTATAATGATAGTTTACAATAGTATATATACCATAGTGTGTGTGTGTGTGTGTGTGTGTGTGTGTGTGTGTCCCACCCTCCTGCCCAGGGGAGATCAAGGGAGGATAGAGATTAAAACAGTTACTGTTATGACTTTAGTTTACCAACTGGAGATATCTTTATTGTTTCCTTTTCTGTTGTGGAAGTAAAATGTGTTAATTACTGAAAGACTCAGATAACACGGGAAAGTTTCAAGAAAAATAATTCAGCCACGCAAAGGTGGCAGCCATTTACACTGTGGTGTACATTCTACACATACAAACACTTACGCTTACAAAAATTAGATCATATTAACTGTAAGGTTTTGTTACCAGATATAGTCACTGGAAATGTGTCATGGATATATTAATCAGGATAGGCTAGTTATTCTGTGGTGACAAGGTCTTAAAAATCTCAGTTTCTTAAATACCACACATTGACTTCTTGCTTATACAACCGTCCATCTTGGGTTGATGGCTGTCACTTAGGAAGTTTGGCTTTATAAGCAGCTGCCATTTCACACGTTGCTAATTACTGTACCAGAAAGCTAAAACAATTCTGTAGGATCATACATCCGTAGTGAAATCACTTGATCCAGGAGTGACGAATGCCACTTACATTCCTAACTTACTGGCGGAGCTAGGTGCATGGCCATCTGCCTTCCCACAACGGGCCCAGATAATGCAATACTTCTGACAGACAGCTAGAGAAATATTTGGTGGACAGCACTGAAGTCCAGTAAAGTGAATGTTTGTTGATGCCAGTAAATATAGATAACACCATTCTTTTCTTTTTAAAGATTTATTTATTTATTTGAGGGAGAGAGAGAGAGAGAGCACGAGCAGGAGGGGCAGAGGGAGAGGGAGAGAGAATCCCAAGCAGACTCCCGACTGAGTGGGGAGCCTGGTGCGGGGCTCGATCCTACAACCATGGGATAATGACCTGAGCCAAAATCAAGAGCCTTATGCTTAACTAACTGTGCCACCCAGGTGGTGCCCCACACATCATTATTTTCTATAGCCATGTAATTAGTCCATGTATCATAATATACTGATTATACTGAATAATATACTGAACCAAACCTCTTTTTAAAGATATTTTAGGCTATTTCTAATCATTAACAATTGTTTTAAAAGTTCAAAAAATTTTCTTACTTTTTCCCTCTTACAGTACTCTTCTGTAAGTAGAATTTCTAAATTAAAAGGCATGCGTACCGATGGGAATGGAAAAATGTTGCAGCCACTTTGGAAATCAGTTTGGCAATTTCTTAGAAAGTGAAACTTAAATTTACCATATGACCCAGATAATCTACTCCTGGATATCTATGTCCAACACAGAGACTTGCATGTGAATGTTTATATAAGTTTCACATTATTCATAATAGCCAAAAACTGGAAAAATCCTGAACATCACCTGGCGAATGGATAAACACAATATGTTATATCTGTACAATGAAGTATTATTAAGACACGGAAAGGAACGAAATACTGATAAATGCTACAACAGGGACAAACTTGAAAAGGTTATGTTAAGTGAAAAAAGCCAGTTATAGAAGACTATTTATCATGTGATTCCATTCTTGAAATGTCCAGAATGGGCATATCCACAGGGACAAAGTAGGTTAGTGTTTGACAGGTGACAGGTAAAGGGTATGGGGTTTCATTCTGATCTAGTAAAAATGTTCTAAATTGAAGGTGGTGATGGGTACACAACTCTGACTATACTAGACAACATTGTTGTGCACTTTAAGTGAATGATTATATTGTCTGTAAGTTACACAGCCTTGAGCTGTTAAAAAAGAAAAGATCTGCATAAAGACCATATTTTTCAAGTTTTTGATCAACATTATCAAATTGGCCTCCAGAAAGGATGGTTTATTACTCAGCAATATTTGAACAGTGATTTTCTATGACTAATGTTCAACCACCAGCTAGGACTTTTACATTAGTCCAGAGTGGCTGATCCCTTAATACAAGTTTTTTAAAATAAGGATTTTATCACCTTCCCATAGCCCTCCTCCCCATGTGGGAAAGTACAGTTTAAATAACCAGAAAAAACACAGTGAGAAAATTCAAGGTAAGTTCAATTTTGCTTGCAGAGTTTCCAAAAGTTTTGAGTTGAATAACCGAGCCCCTCAGAGTAGAACTGAATACATTTACTACTCACTGTAAGAGACACAATAGCAAAGAGCTTCAAGGCAGAAATAGAATAAAATGAAGTACAGATATTAGATGAATTCTTTGCTCTCGTCATTTCGTGCTCCTCCGACAGGTGGAAGAACACGCAAGTGACGAGGTAGCGCCATCATGGTCGAAGAAGTTAACCAGGGCGGAGGGGGGTGGGTTCCACTGCCAGGCCCACTGTTCCTTCATCAAAGGTCCAATCTGCTTTTCAGGGTGGACTGTCTCTTCTGTGAATTTGAATTGATTTTAACCCCCTCATGTAATGCATTTCACAATGACCTCCCAATCCTATTTCATGACTCTTTTCTCCTTGTAGGTTGGACCCAGGGTGCCAAGGCAAGCCCGACTGTTGCAAAGGCTGGTATGTATATTCTGGGGACAGCTTCCGTGTCTGCGCCCTCACTACTCTATATTTTGAACCAGGCCCTACCGTCGCTTGCGGCTCCTCCAAAGCGTGCAAAGCTGCTCACAGAAGAATGCTGACATTAAACAGCATAGCTTTTATAAGGCTTGCTTGAACTGGATTTTCTTTCTGGAAAGAGACCTCATTGTTTCAGTAGGGCTCTAAGGACAAAGGATGGAGTTTCAGAGCCTTTCCAAAAAATGAAAAAGCTTAAATAACCTGTACTTTTTATGGCATTCTTACACGAGAAATAAAGGCTTTGTAGTGAAGTAAACAACTGAAGTAAGCAAAGAATTCACGTTGGTCGTCTACAGCTCCATGGAATGGAGTTGGGCAAGGCTCTCGGTGTGTGTTGGAGGCTATCAGATTGGAATTTGGGCGTGTGTTCAGGAAGTTGAAGAGCTTATTTGATCCCGTCTCTGTTCTTCCTTACCCCTGTGTATGCAGAGATGGATCAGAATGTGGGAACATGCCTTCGGGCCTGGGATGTGAATTTGGCAGCAGTTCTCAGGGGCTAGGCATCCCTCCGGGGCCTCTCTATACCTGGGCAGTGTCTGAGTCGGTTCTAGCTTTGCCACGACCCATGTCACGATCAGTACCGTCTTTGTCGGGCTGCGAAGTTGGATTCTTGATAGTCCCTGCTTGGTTCTCCCTCCTCCTCTCTTCTCCCAGGTTTGTTAATCTCATAATCATTCTTCGGTGTTTGTCTCCACGTTCACATCATCACAGACAGCCATAGACAAACATAAACATGTCAAGAATTGCGAAGAATCTGGACTTCCCCCAACTTGCAAGCCAAGGAGAGGGTTTGTTGCCATTGCCTGGATGCCAGCAGAGCACAGGAGACTCCTGGGTCAGAGACAGAGGGCGATCACTGCGCGCAGAATAGCCATGCGGGAGAGCCAGTGTTTGTATCATTCCTGGGATCTGATGGGCACGTTCTCTTCATCATTCTAGATATTAAACCAGCTTCCCCTTTGCTCTGGAGGGAGATCCCACCTCTTCCAGAGCTGTTCAGTATTCAAACATCCTTGAAAAGACAATTCAGAACAAAGGTAGTTAGAGCCTCTGCTCAAAAAAGTGTGCAGAAATACCGGGGACTCCTGGAGAATAGTGTACCAGAAAGACCTGTACAAGTGTTCTTTTGTTCATGCAGGCCTTCATCCCAGCTGGTACTTTTTTGAATGCTTACTATCTCCCCTGCACCGCTGCAGGCACTGGGAAGGCGGTAATGAACAAGACAGACCAAAGACCCTGTCTTTCATAGACCTTGAATTCTGAAGTGGGGCAGAAATAGACGAAAAAGACAAAGTGAATAAATAAATCATAAGCGTCTTAGTAACAGAGAAGGTGACAGTGCCATTGAAAGAAAGAACATGCCAGAAGATGGTCGAAATAGAGACATTCGCATATATGAGATTTCTGATCATCGCTGCCAATCAGTGGGATCATACAATGACAGCTGAGGCTGGCCAAGGGTTTGCTGTGTGCCTGGCATTGTTCTAAGTGCGCCCGTGTCATACTCAGTCACTTCTGTACCGTTCTTTGAGGTGTTAGAAATGAGAAGGCAGAGGCTCAGAGGGATTGACTAACTCACCCAAGACTACACGTTTGGGAAGAGGTGGCAGAACCAGGATTTGAGTCACTCCTCCGGCTTCTGTGTGTACTCGTAACACACATACTGCCTTGTCAAGGACAGATCTTTTGGTCCATTTCTTATTATTTTCAATCAATCTTATGTCACTTGGCCTAACTGTATCCATTCTTTTAGGTGGTGAAAAACATTCCCCGTAGTTGGCGCACCATCATTTGTTAAGCATTTGGCTGTGGACGAGCTTTCGATTTGTCTTCAGTTTTCTGACCCCTGTAAAAAATGCTGCAGGAGGGTTTTTTTTTTTTTTTGTTTATTCTGTTATGTGGGTGCTTTTTAGTCTATGACCTAGATTTTCAATAGAAAGATTGCTGGATCAGAGGTGCATGGGCATTTTACATTTTGATAGCTGTCAGACTGCCTTTGAGTACTACTGCTCTTAATTCTGTCTTTATCAATTTCATTTCTATGAGCCATGATAAATATGCACATTTCTGCCACCAAACATATAATCACTCATTTTGGCTTGTCAGTCTCTTAGATAGAAAGTGTTGTCTCATTGTTCCTTTAACTGACATTTGCCTGACTACTTAGGAATTTAGACTTTTTCTTCCTATACATTTATTGGCCATTTACAGTGGTTCTTCTGGGAATTATTTGTGTGTGTGTGTGTATGTCCTGTACCCATCTTTCTATTATGTCTTTAATCCCCCAGTGGTCAGTATGTTAGAGATCTTTGTATGGAGAGCTACTGTCTTCTGAATTGGAAGAATCCCCCCCACCCCAATGTCTCATTTGTTGATGAACTTTGTTTACAATATGTTTTCATGTAGAAGTTTTAAGTTCCTTAGTAATAAGTGAGTTAATCTTTTCTTTCTAGCCTTTGAGTTTTTGTTTTTGGTTTCAAAGATTTTCTTGACCCTTAAGGAAGTGGTGATGCAACATGGGGGCTTAAGTGGGTAGGAGAAGAATATTTATATAATTTTTATAATTTATAGATTTTATTATGATTTATGCATAATTTAATTTAAATTATAATTTTATTATAATTTATATGGTATGTATTATATAGAACATATAGTATAATTTATATGTAATTTATGTATAATTGTATATTTATATAAGTATAAAATTATATTATTTATATAATCACTTAGATTTTCTCAGACATCTCTAAGAATTTTAAGTCTTACTTTCACATACATTATGCTTCTTTTTTTTTTTTTTTTTACCATGAACCTTGTGTATACATCCAGCTGGTACAAGCATGAGCTTCCCAGCAGTAGACCTGATGCTTCCTTCCCTTTTGCACATGTCTTTGGTGCCTCCACGTTACATATAGGATAGATTCCAAGGACATGTAAGGCCTTGTGTGATCTGACTGTGGTCAGCCTCTGTAGCTTCAGTTTATCCTGGGAATCTCCTTATGTTTTATGTTCTAGCTGTCCACACTAATTTGAAGGTCTCCAGATGTTCTCTAACTAATGAATAGAATGTGGACGGCAACAGCTGTTCCTCTCCTATCACTGCCAACTCACGAACCACAGGGATTGCTTGATTTTCTTTTGAATTAACTGGATACCCTTTTTATGACACTCTTTGGCAACACAGACACCAAGAAAATTTGTATTTGAAGAAGCAGGCGGTATCTTTGTATCTGAGTAGCGTGGTCCTTGACAGAGAGTGACCCGGTTTTCACTGTCATCGCTTAACCTCTCAGGGGCAGGAGCAGGTCTTGGCATCTTCTTCATAGGAGGTGTTCTAAAATCTGTACTTGGAGTATGTTTTAAGCAGTTATGGTAAGACATGGAGACCTGGAACTGCTCATCACAAAGGAGGAACTTTACACTCATAGGTCCCTAGGAACAGGAAGCACCGTGCTGGTTTCTGGTTGTCCGGGATCTAGCTCTGGGGTGACTTGGGGAAAGGGGAACCTTGCCTTGGTGTCTGGGAGGTTCACCAAGGAGGCGGCTGGGAGTGTGGGCTCTGGACAGGTGGGCTCACACAGGAGGAGTTTGCTGTCTTTAGGGATTAGCTTGCCCTGGGAAGGACAGTCTCTTGAAGAGCAAGGCTCCAAACGCCAGAGCGACAAGTAGATAGAAAATACAGTCAGCCTGCACGGTGCTGGGTGTTGTTATCTCACTGGGGGCTACGTATGTGTCTGTCGCTTTGGTTGCGACTCCAGCCATCGTGGTTTCTCTCTTGTTTCTCTCTTGTAATTTATGTATAATTATATATTTATATAAGTATAAAAAATATATAAAAATATATAAATTTATTTATATAAATATATATAAATATATAAATTATAAAAATTATATACGAGGTGTATAGAGTAGGGTTTCTTTCTCTATGTAAAGGTGATAATTGCATTTTTTTTCCTTTCCTCTGATCATAGTGAAAGGTTGCTCAGTAGAATGTATTAGCACAAATGGCAATTCAGAGCTAATGCCACCCTCTGTCTACGAGGAAGTGAAATTGTGTCACCCGGGTGGCAAACACAGTCCCTAGGGAGGTGCCTTGTCTGAAAGTGTTCTGCTTCATGTAGCAACAACATGGGCTGGGTAGCTTTTCTCAAAAATGAGAGACAAGCAGGTACAGTGAAGGTCTCTGGACCCAGGGTCCACCAACAGCCCAGTGCCAGCCTTCTCTGCTATAAAGTGAGGGGATGCTGAGTTATGAGGTTTCTAAGGGTCTCTGCCATCTCCAAAGTGATTTCTTTTAATGGTCACTAGAGAACCGTTAGACCAGAATAAGACAACAAAGGGTTAATCTTCTGGGAAGAGTCCTGGTTCTGACCAAACATTGCTCAGTTAATTTCCAGATGGCATCTTGGGTAATTCAGGACATCCTCTGGGTGGCTTGATGTTAAGTGACTCGCATGAGTCACACAGAAGGCTTTGGTCCCTTGAGCAGCTAATTAAAACACTCCCTGCCTCAAACTGCTTTTCCATCTGTTGAGCCTTTGTAGGAAAAATAATGAAGAAACTGTTTTGTCACAGGAAGACTTGATTTTGCCTCCGATTTTCCAGTTGACATCCCCAAATGAAATAATGAGTTAACTATAAATATGGAAAGCATGTTGGATTTTTAAGAACTGTGCATTGGGAAAAACTGAAGCAACTGTTTTATATCCTTGTTTTTATGACATTTTCACGAATCTCTGCCTTTCCAGGTTCTGTCCCTGGCTTGGGCATGTCGGTTTCCTGACAGTCCTGTGTACCTGTCCAGTGTTCTCACAATGCACCCGTCTTTCTAATTAAACTGTTCGATTCTTTGTTCCAGGAATGTGCTAAGTAAGACTCCTTCCTGCTTCTATGCCTTTTGTGTTTTTAGAATGTTCTTTTGCACTCCTTCACCACAAACAAATTCTATGTCTATTTTAAAACCTTTTCTTACTTTTACAGACCTCACTGATTTCTCTTTCTTCTGAATTCTGGAAGGTCTTCCAGGCAGTGAGTGAATAGGTACATCTCTCTGTATCTTCCCATGTTGCTTTCTATTTTTTGCCCTTTCTTCCCATGGTGATCCTAAGTGCCTTGAGAGAAGGATCCACAGGTAGTATTCCCAGTCCTTCATGGGATTTAATCTAGAGTAGTGGTTAATACATTCGAGTTAATTACTATTTCTGTTGGGAGAATGTGTATTTTTCTTTCATTGTTCAAGATTTTAAAATTCAATTCCATAAATGGTTTCGAGTTTTACTCTATGCTGACAGCCATGGGCAAAAAATAAATAAATAAAAGGTATAATTCATGGCTCCTGCTCTTGTGTATGGTCTCAGAGGGGCAGGGGAAGGGATGAGCAGCTTGGGTGTGGGGTAGCTGTGCACATAAGTGGCTTTAGTAGCTTCTAGGCTGAGAGCGCTATCCAGTAGGGCAAGGGCTACAAGGCTTAAGGAACAGTGGGGACTCCTGTGGGAAAACAGTAACTGGGCAGAAGCAATAAAACCCAAATAGTTTCTTGAAACTTTTCTCAGTCTGTCTCTTGGGCCCATAAACTATGTGTCCTATTTTTGATGTAATACTGTGGAAAATTTCAACCATATCCATGATCTTAATTTGAGGCCAAAAAAATTACCGTAACGGTTCATCTTAGTGTTTTTGTCAGGTGTCTTCTAATTTCGCATTTTAATTTTAAGTTTAATGAAATGATAATTGACAGTTATGTCATGAGGAAGGACAAGTCAGCATGACGTCACAGAGTGATGATTGTTCACCACTCTTGATTCTTCACCAAGTGAAGAACATTCCAAATTATTGTCAGAACAGGGTTGGGCAAGGATCATCTACTGATGGAGCTAGATTTCATTTGGAGTGGCAGGCAGGTGCAGTTGTGCCCTGTGCTCCTCTGAGCTGGGGACTTGCTAAATTCTTTTCCCAACTGTCCCTCTACCTTTATGTAAAGGAAGAAAGCAGTAGGTCACTGTGGCCCAGAGTCAAAGATTCAATGAATTCAACTCCACCTCTCAGCGGCAAGAAAAGCAAAGAATCTGTGGTCATCAAAAAAATTTTGTTCAATTTTTTCATGATTATATTAAAATACACACAACATAAAAGTTACCTTTTAAAATCACTGTAAAGTGTCCTGTGTAGCGGTATTAAGTACATTCACACCGAATACAAACATCACCACCATCCATCTCCAGAACTGTCTTCATTTTGCAAAACTGAAACTCTGTACCCATTAAACACTAAACGCCCATTCCTCCTACTCCCAGACCCTGTCAATGACCATTCTCCTTTCTGTGTCAATGAATTTGATTACCTGATAGCTATTTCATAAAAATGGAGCCATATAGTATTTGTCCTTTGGTGACTGATTTATTTCCCTTAGCTTAATGTCTTCAAAATTCATCCATGTTGGGGCACCTGAGTGGCTCAGTCAGTTAAGCATCTGACTCTTGGTCTCAGCTCAGGTCATGATCTACTGGTTGTGGGATCAAGCCCTGCGCTGGGCTCTGTAGTCAGTGCAGAGTGTGCTTGAGATTCTCTCTCTCTCCCTCTCTCTCTGCCCTCCCCCTACTTGTGACAGCTCTCTCTAAAATAAATAAATCTTTAAAAAATTCATCTATGTTGTAGCGTGTGTCAGAAGTTCCTTCCTGTTTTTGAGCAATATTCCATTATACATATAAGCCACATTTTGTTTATCCCTCCATCTATCAATGGACACAGGTTGCTTCTATATTTTGGCTACTGTGAATAATACTGCTCTGACCATAGGTGTATAGATTGAGACCACTTTTAATCTAGTAGAACAGAGGACATCGATGAGCAGAATAGGATTGGAATAAGGAAAAAAATCTAGTAAAAACAGTGAAAATGGCTGCTCACTCTCAGCCCTCATGTCATGAGGTAGTTGGGATTGGCAGGTGTGAGGGGCTGGGGGCATAGGACATGGGTCTGGTCTAGAGTGGCAGCCATCATTAATTAGTGCCAGCAGCTCATGGTCACGAGGGAATGGGCAGCCAGAGTTGCCCCCACTATCCGTTCCAAGACAAATGGGCATTATGGACTTTCATGTGAATTTTCCAACTTTTAAATGTTGTCCCCTAGATGAAAAATTTTAAAAGATTGTGCAAGTCAAATAAAAATGTCTGCGGTCTCTATAATTTGAGATTTCCTCCTAAAATATACCAATCAGTAAAGCAACGTAAATGATACCAGGGTTTTATCTGTTTAAATTGTGAAGGGATCAGCAAACTTTTACTTAAAGGGGTAGATAGTAAGTACTTCAAGCTTTGCAAGGCTGTATAGCTTGTCACAATTACAAAACTATACAACTGCTCTATTTTGTAGCATGGAAGTCGTCACAGACAATATGCAGATGAATGGGCGTAAATGACTTATGTTCTAGTAAAACTTTATTTACAAAATTGTGTGGCTAGTTTGTCAACCCCTGGTGTAGCTGAATCAGAGGGCAGGGGCAAACAATCTGGAAAAATAATTATAAACTTTGATGGATGATAGGGGACTGGTTAATTAAAATATAGAGCATCTATAAAAAGAAAGTACTGTGCATCTATTAAAAGAAGAATGAGAGGGATTTGTTTGTACAGTGGCAGATTGCATTTTTCAAAGATAGTGGCACTTTGATATTCTACTCCTCCCATTGAGATAGGGTCTGGACCCTCTGCCTTTGAAATCGAATGTACTTTTACAACTCTCTTGCCCAGGAGAGTATGGTGGAAATGATGCCATGTGACTTTCAAGGTTAGGGCATGAAAGGGGATAGAGCTTCCTCCTCGATGTTGGGAAATGTGCACACATGGAGCCTCTAGCCTCCAGTCATCAGTCGGACTAATGTGTGAGGTAGTCCATGCTGTGAGTTCGCCTGACCTTGACCATGTGGAAGGACCATGTAGAGGGGTCCTGGGACAACAAGAGATAGAGAAATGTCAGCCAGCATTGAGATGCCTCAGCAGCTCACTCTTCCAGCTCAGCCACCTTCTGACTGCACACCCCCTCCCAAGCCAAGTCTTTCTAGAATTCCTGACCACAGAAGCCGCAAGAGAAAATGCCATGATTGCTGTTGTTAAAGCACTCAGTTTTAGAGTGGTTATGCAGCATGAGGTGATTGGGATGTGCACAGATACAAAAGGATGACACACTGTATCATTAGATGAAATTAGAGCAAATCAACACAGCACGTATTTATGGGAGGATAATACCAAAACCTGTTAGTTTAAGTATTGCCTCTGGGGAACGGAGCTGTAGATCTAGGGCAGGAGGGAGACCATTGTGTTTCCTTTGGTTTTCGTGTAATTTGAAGTTTTTACCATGTGCATATGTTACTTGATATTTTTTAAAAATTGGCTTACATTTTAAATAAAGTGGTGGATGGTAATTAACAATTTTCTCAGTTCAAGAGATTTTTCTTTCTTTCTTTCTTTCTTTTTTAGCATTGGCTCCTTTTTACCCAGTGCATCTATAGAAATTAGAGTTGTGTGCTGTGGTATTGAAACCCTTCACAAATTCACATATTTAAGAATATAAGGATATTGGAGATAAGAGAATATGTTGAAACATGGATAATTTAGGAAGAAAACCTGCTTCCAGGGAAACATGAGTAAAAGTAAAACACTGCATCTCAATTTATGCTTTAATTTATCTCAAGGTTCCATTTGGGAAAGATGAGGAGACACAAATTTTAATTTAAAAATCCCCAATGGGTTATTGTGCTCTTAAGGTCATTATCATTACCACCTTCTTCAACCTCCTTATCTTCATTGTCTTTACTGGAGTGTGTGTGTGTGTGTGTTTAAAAAATCTATATATATTAAAGGTTTATTTATTTATATTAGAGAAAGCTTGAGCATGTGCCCAAGTAGGGGGTGTGGCAGAGGGAGAGAGAATCTTAAATAGGCTCCAAGCTCAACACAGAGCCTAATGAGGGGCTCTATCCCACAAATTGGACTTGGTCATGACCCGAGCTGAAATCAAGAGTCAGACGCTTAACCAACTGAGCTACCCAGGCACCCTGAAATGTGGTATATATATATTTAATGAGATCATTTAACAGAAGACTTTGGTTAATCCACATCTAGAATCTCTCTCTTTTTTTTAATGTTTTACTTTTTTATTTTTTATAAACATATATTTTTATCCCCAGGGGTACAGGTCTGTGAATCGCCAGGTTTACACACTTCACAGCACTCACCAAAGCACATACCCTCCCCAATGTCCATAACCCCACCCCCCCTTCTCCCAACCCCCCTCCCCCCAGCAACCCTCAGTTTGTTTTGTAAGATTAAGAGTCACTTATGGTTTGTCTCCCTCCCAATCCCATCCACAATGGAATACTATACAGCCATCAAAAGAAATGAAATCTTGCCATTTGCGACAACATGGATGGAACTAGAGCGTATCATGCTTAGCGAAATAAGTCAAGCAGAGAAAGACAACTATCATATGATCTCCCTGATATGAGGAAGTGGTGATGCAACACAGAATCTCTTTTTAATCTGAGTCACTTCTGGAGAGACAGATATTGTCCCAAGGAGACTAGATTTGTGTGGAGACTATTTACAATCAATTTCTAAATTCCAGAATAGTTTCCTAAAAGCCCATTTCATTCCTTACTTTAGGCTTTACCTTAGCTTCTTGGATCTAAAGGCAGACATAATTTTATTGATTGATTCAAGCCCTCTTAACTTAGAGATGGAGAAATATGAAGAGGTCCACCTCCTTTTGTTACTTTAAAACAGTGGTTATCAGACTTGGGCATCAGGATACCTTATTAAAATACAGATTTCTGGCCCACTCCCTGCGTTTCTCATTCTGCAAGTCTGGGATGGAGTTTGAAATTCTGCATTTTTAACAGATTTCCGGGTGATGCTCATGTTGCCAGTCTTGGGACCACTCTTGAGAACCGCTGCTTTGATGTAATTCCTTCTCAGACCAAATCGGAGAACCTCTTTTCCTCTCGCAGGTGAAGAAATCTTTCAAATATGTTTAGATTTTTTTTGTCCTGCTTGATCACCACTTTACGGAAACTTTGTGCTTGTCTTTCTCCAACTTTCCAAGAAAGATACACATTCTCTTAACATTTTTCCTGAGCCTGTTGCCTTTTGTTTTTATCCTTTCGAGTCACCAAGACCAAAAGTTCAGCCACAAAGATGAATAATCCCTTGACCTCTGTGTCCAGTGCTGGCCCATTCTGGCCTTGCTCTGTGCAGTTTCCCATCTTGAGTCTGTTCACGTGTGTTCTCAGATGTGCTTTGTACTGTAGGGGACTCAACCCTACCTCTCTAACATGTTGTATAAAGTATCTGTCCAGTTTCAGTGGTTTGCTGTGAAAGGTGGTATGGTTTGACTCCAACATTTAAATACGTTTAAATAGAATGACACACTGTGAAACTCTTAGAATGGGGTGTTAGAGTCCCTCTGGGTGTCACAGAAGCAATATGCCTTGATACCAGCAGGGCATCATCTTATATTTATTTTGAAAACTAGCTTAGGGCTGGAAAGAAATTCAGAGAGCAGACGCAAGTCAAGAGAAACGTTGACTAGGTAGGTCACGTCCCGTAGGGAAAGTAGAATCCTATTGGAGTAACGTGGCTCTCTTCAGCATTTATTGAGAGCCTGTAGAGTGCTGAAGACTGTGCCGGGGTTTGAGGACCCAGAGATAGAAAGACGGATCCGCCGAGACAACTAGCCCCATGGTGGTGAGTGTGGGCTCTGGGACAGGTGGGATCGAGTTCAGTCTCTTCTCCATCACTGTTAATGGGCCAATATGTAAACTTACAAGCTTGACTTCTTCTCATGTTTGAAATGGGAATAAAGAACATGTACCCTGAATGTGTGTCCAAGTCCATAAGGAGATAATGCCTTCTCTTAATCTGCTCGGGCTGCCATAACAAAATACCATAGACATAAACAGCAGAAATTTATTTTCTCACTGTTCTGGAAACTGCAAAGTCCAAGATCAGTATCTGGCAGGGTTCATTTTTTGGTGCAGACTCTTCCTAGCTTTTATAGAAGGCCACATTCTCACTTGTGTGACCTTTTCTCCATGTCCTCGTGGAGAACGAGAGCAAGCTCTTTCGTGTCTCCTCTGGTGGGACACTCACCCCATCAGGAAGACCCTCGTGACCTCATCAAACCCTACTCAACCGCCAAAGGCCCATCCCCAAGTACCGTCACATGGTGGAAGGCGGTTAGGGCTTTACCACATGAATTTGTTGGTGGTGTTGGGGGGGAGAGGACGAGGGTCACAAATGTTCAGTCTGTGCCTGTAACTTGTTCAGCCAGTTCTTGGAGTTAGAGAACTGCTTTGGTTGCTTTACTCATTAATGCTTCCTTCCTTCTTCAGCATCTGCTTTCAGTGCCCTCCAATGGAGCGCTGTTGTGAAGGCTAGAAATACACTGAAAACTTTTAACCTGCTTTTAAATCTGCTCCATGTAGCAACTGCTCTTGTCAGAGGCTTCGGGATAAATTTAATTAGCATACACTTTCCTTTTTCTGGCTTCTAATACCCCAAATACTGTCTTGAACTCAGTATCGATTCCCACTTTCCAATAATGTGATTGTGGTCTCCACGGGAAAGCTCTGGAATCTAGCTTCTCTAAGTGGGTATTGAATTTGATTTGGAAATAGGTATGCCCTGATGTCTTCATCAATTTTATGATCCTGTAAATGTGATCGAAAATTTTATAACAGAAAAGCATTACATACTTCACATACTTGACTTCTAAAAATTCCAATACTTCATTAAACTACTTCAACAGTGTGTATTCTCTGTTAAATAGGAAATCTTCACCGTGTCCCTTTGTTTAAGTTAAGTTAAAAGATATGCTTCTCTCTCATGAGCTGGTTGTCCAACCATAGTTGTTTTATGAGTGGAGAGAGTGGTGAGGCAGAAAGCGAGGGCAAGACAAAGAAGAAAAGAATCATATGCCAAAGGCTGCCAAGTTGAAGATGATCTCTCTGATGAAAACGGAGCTTCACCCCTACCCCAGAATGATTGATTTGCACGTTCCCATGTCACTGAAAATACCGCGTGCTTTAATTCCAACAGAAAACCAAACCCCTGATGACGGAATTCTCAGTGAAGTCTACCATTATTTCTCGTTATGCCTTCACTACCGTGTCCTGTAGAATGCTGAATAGAGCTTCCGAGGACCAGGAAATCGAATTTCAGTTGCAGATTCCAGCCGCAGCTTTCATCACCAACTTCACTATGTAAGCGACACTCTGGTCAGAGACCCTGGAATGGCGAAGTCCGCGTGGGGTAGCCAGGGTGAGCCCGAGAGGACGTGAGCTCCAGGGCCTGGGGGCGTGAGAATTTCTCCCAGCAGATGGCGTGGGGCTCAGAGGGCCGACTCCCTCGTTCGCTCTCTCCTTCCTTCTTCCCTTTCTCTCTCCCCGTCATCACTTCTTCCTTCTTCCTTGCTTTCCACAGTCTCGTCCTTGGTTCTGTTTCTGTTCTCTTCCTATCTCCCATTCCTCTTCTTTTCCGCTTTCTCTTCTTCCCCCCGACAAATGAGTGCCCGCTCTGAGCCAGGAGCCCTTCCAAGTGATCAGTGTATTTCTGTGAAAAAGACAGTGTTGCTCAGCTACAGAAATTGCAGTGGGGAAAAATAATAAGTAAGTAAACAAATCAATAGATGAGATAATTTCAGACGGTAGCGAGTGCTTAAAGATGGCAAGTAGCACCGAGAGGAGCTTGTCTAGACGGGGAGAAATCAGGGAGGTAGTTCAGAAGGGGCAGTGTTTAAGTTGAGGTCTGAATGATGAGATAGCATGATCCATATGATATACAAAATAAACTATTTCTCCTTTTCTTCTGAACTAGGAGGTAAAGACGTGCAAAGAAGGGTGGATTGGGGGGTTTCATTTGGGGTCTGGGCAAGATTCAAGCTGGTGAATCTTCATGGAGATTCGAACAGATCTGATGTCCTCCTGGAGAATCCCAGAGGCACCATGGGTCAAGCCCGACTATTTGGACCTGTTTTAAAATTGCCCTAGAATGAAATGAATGATTCAAGGGTAGTGTCTTGGTCTGGAATGCATTCTTTCTGGACATCCAAGAGTCACATAAAAATATTTTCTAGGGTTGTCATGGTTATGAGATCCACGTTTGAATTTGTCTTGGAACTGCAAGTTGGTAACATAGCTGTCTCTTGTGTTTCAGGCTCATAGGAGACAAGGTGTATCAGGGAGAAATCACAGGGAGAGAAAAGAAAAATGGTGATAAGGTGAAAGAGAAAAGGAATAAAACATCAGAAGATAATGGGTAAGTGCCACTGAGTTAAGGAATTAAAATCCACTTGAGCAAAGGGCCTCATTTCTTACTCCTTTGCCAACTGTTTTTTTCTTCCCTTCCTTCAAGGATTTATCTGCTTCTTATTATTACCATAGAGTCGATAATTAAATATATACAGTTAACAATATAGCAGGAAAAGGTTTATCGTGAAAAGGAACATTTTATCACTCTGAATCCCCAGAACTCACTTCCTAGAAATATCCACTTCTAATATTTTCTGTAATTTCTTTTTGTAGCGACTTCCCTAACTCTAAAGCTTAAGGTAGGCTAGTTTTTTTTTTTTTTTTTTAAATTCTTAATAAACATCAGACATTATCTGTTGATTTTCTGCCAGGAAGGAAGAGGATTTAGCATACGTAGGACACTCCCACCTTCCCTCCGCATTCCACATTTTCACATTCTTTTCTCTTCTTTCGTCCGTGTAAGCCGTGTTACACCATCTTAGACTAGACCTATCTTAAATTTCCACTCCTTCACTGAAACCCTACGTTTCCTTTTCCATTTCCAGTACCCATCTTCTTCTACATGATCATTTACTTTTGCACTGTCAGAATTACCAACATTTAAATCTTAGTCTCTAATGGTGTATATTTTCTTTGTTTTGTCTATAACTTGAATCTAAACATTGAAAACCAATGACTGGTATTTGAGCTTTAATGATTACATGAAAGTCATTAACTGCAGAGCCACTTGGTATACTAAGATTCTATTTCCCTCTCTGTCAGCCCATTTGAAGTAAAGTGATCTGTTTCCTTTGAAGAAAAATGATTCTGTTATCCAGATAAGTTGGTGTGAACATGTGAGCCTGTTTTTGTTCGTTAATAAAAGGATGTAGTTTTGAGAAAGTTTGTTATTTAAAATCATAGACTGTCAAAAACTTTGCTGTTGGAAATCTTATTCACAAGAATGGAATATCTCATTCTTGCCTGGAAGATGTGAATCATAGGTTTACTTTGATACAAAAAGCAGCCAAGGTCTACAGCTTCAGATAAGGCATTGTTGGCCACAAAAGTTGACATTTATCTTAACTTTGTAGTTCCTAAGAACAGAACCTTGACTTTGTTTCTCAGTCCAGGGTGATACTAACCACTTTATACACGGCCCTGCTTTGTTTCGAACCTCCAATCATTGCTTCATTTAACTTTATCTGCACTCCATTTTTCTCCCAATCCTATACACCTTTGTTTGGCCAGATTCTCTCTCCATGATGCCTTTGGTGTGTAATTTCCCTTACTGCAGCAGTTTATTGAAACCCAGCTTTGCTGGACGGCAGGTGGGTCCTAAGTGGTCTTTATTAGATGAATCTTATGAGGATTATGTTTCATTACAATTCATAAGTCATTCATAATTATGCCACAGTTTAGTTTAGTTGGATCACAACATATGCATTTGTTTTTCCTGGACTTTTTAGCTATCTTTCTTTTTTCTAATGAGGTGAACCTTAATTTGTCAGGGCGCCTGGGTGGCTCAGTGGGTTAAGTCTTTGCCTTCAGCTCAGGTCATGATCTCAGGGTCCTGCGATCGAGCCCCACATCGGGCTCTCTGCTCAGCGGGGAGCCTGCTTCCTCCTCTCTCTCTGCCTGCCTCTCTGCCTACTTGTGATCTCTGTCTGTCAAATAAATAAATAAAATCTTTAAAAAAACCTTAATTTGTCACTATTAACATCTAGCAAGACAAATAACTCTTTTGAAATGGTGACTAAATGAATTACTATGACAGATCTATAAGCAGCGACATCCATGTTATTGCCAACAGCAGTTAGAAGGCATCATTGATTGGGAGGCACATCCTGATTTCGGAGCTGTCAGTTATGGAAGAATGGTGTCTCCAGGTCCATAGATTACTGTCATTACTTTGCAGCCTTGTCATCAATGTTTACCCTGGGACTTCTTTTCATTTTCTTCTGGGTTGCTTTTACTATTCCTTATATTCCATATCTTCCTCTTTCTTTTTTCACTTTAACTTTGCTGGAGTATATTCTGAAGTAACTTCCCCAGAATGGATGTATGAGAGGCAAACTTTCTGAGACCTTGATTAATATTTTGACAGCACATCGAGTTTAAGATTGAGAATAATTTTTCATCTCAACTTTGAAGACATTGCCCCTAGTGTCATAATATCCAGTGTTGCTAGTGGTACATCTAATGTCGTCTAATACCACTCTTTTTCTGTGTGTCCTCTACCTGATGTTTTGAGAGTTTACAATAATGGATTCAAGTGTCAGTCTTTCTTCAGTCATTCTTCCCAGCTCTCAGCGAAGCTTTTCCATCTTAATAGTTGTGTCTCTTTTTAGAACTGGGAAAGAGGAGTGTAGGAAGTCTGTCATCTTAGTCACTCATTCATATATGGACTTGGAGGTCTCCTTCCTGTGTTTGGTGCCCTTCCCGCTCACATCTTATGCTGAGCCCGAGATTTCCATCTCTCTGATATTCTGTATCTTGATCCATAGTCTGAGCTGTAGAGTTCTTGCTCTATTCCCCATCTTCCAAAAATGTTTTGAAGTGCTGTATGCACTGATGGTTGCCCCTACCACTCATTGCCTGGGTTTAATCCTTTACTATCCTGTTCCTTTTATGGTCAGTCTGCCATCTTAAATCAGAGAACCTTCAAAACCCTGAAAATGTTTGGAATGGCTTATATTTGTATATGCTTTGCAATCCTTTATTCTTCGTCCTTATCCCTAGCCATATCTACCAAACTTTACCACCTATAAAAACCTAAGGTTTTAGCTATTTTAAAATGACATCAGATGTCAGGCTCACTTGACCATTCTTGTAAAAAGAAGAATGTAATTTATATCTTGACCCCAAAACTCTCTCTCTCTCTTTTTTTAAAGATTTTATTTATTTATTTGACAGACAGAGATCACAAGTAGGCAGAGAGGCAGGCAGAGAGAGAGAGGAGAAAGCAGGCTCTCCAAGGAGTGGAGAGCCCGATGTGGAGCTCGATCCCAGGACCCTGGGATCATGACCTGAGCCGAAGGCAGAGGCTTTAACCCACTGAGCCACCCAGACCCCCAGTCCCCAAAATCTCTTTTCCAGATGTTCACCTATTTCAATATTCCCTTTCCCCCTTGGCTCCCTCAAGCCTGACTACAGGAGAGGTAGGAAAGAACAGTTGAATTCTGTACTCTTCAGTATTCTTTGAAACTTTGTAACCTTCCTTTAGTGCAGGCCTTTGGTTCTCTTCCCAACACTAGCTTTTCTTCTAGGGATTCTCTTGAGAGAATGGCCAGGACCCTGAGGGCATTTGAGGGAACCTGGCTTTCTCTGACCGACCCTGTGTTCCCTTTTATTTTCCTTATAGGGAGAAGGGGACTGATATGTTCAGAGCCTCTGTCGTGATTCCCAGCAAAGACAAAGCGGCCTTCCTCCTCAGTTACGAAGAGCTCTTGCAGAGGCGGCTGGGGAAGTACGAGCACGTCATCAGCGTGCGTCCCCAGCAACTGGTGGGGAGGCTGACGGTGGAAGTGAACATTCTGGAGAGGTCCGGCATCGAGTCACTAGAGGTGCTGCCCTTACAGCACAGCAGGCAAAAGGGCAGTGGGAGAGGGGAAGGTGAGTGCGATTGCCGGATCTCCTGTGCTGACTCAGAGCAGGGCGCTGGCTTTAGAGGAATCTATAAAACAGATGGCCCCCCTGCAACAAAGCCTCTGAGAATTTGCGAGAATCTGAAAGATAGCAACACAACAAAGGCAATGCCTTTATAAGCTGGTCCCATCTGGAGATTTAAAGGTGTTTAAATCATCTGACAGAGTAATCTCTTTTCTGAGCATCTAATCCAGGTGAGGCATCTAAAATATTGGGAATGTTATACGTGCAACCCAGTTTGGTAACATTTGCACTAGCAAAAACTTTCTGTCATCCTAAATATGTAGGGAAACAAACATGGTTAGTAAAATATGGTTCTGGAAACAACGCAACATGGGATGGGGGAAAAGAGAACACTTGTACACACTCTGTAATGTTAAGTATGTTAAGTTCGTTAAATGTGAAGTTGACAGATGTCTAGAAAGTTCTATAAAATAATACTTTTATACTAGGGAGTGAGGGATTACAGGGTTATTTTTCTAAGAATCTAATTTCTAATTTCTAAGAATTTAGTTCAGTTGTTAACTAGAAGAATTTTTAAAACACTAACATACACATTTCAATGATGTATGAGACTCATTCTTAAATTAAACAGTGACAACTGTGTATTCTACATTTGTTTGAGTGCAGGAACGTTTTGGTTCGTTACCAGGACCACCATTTAGGTTCTTCCCAAATTCTGGTTTTTAAAATTGTACTCCATTTGTTGAAATGATAATGATAAATTCCATACAATGTAATCTTAATTACTATATTAATTTCAACTGATGGTTTATATGAAATGTTCATGGGTGTTGGGCCTTATCCTAAGTATAAGTAAACCAGTCAGGCTTCATGTCAAATCCAATAACGAGACCGATGTGTCAGAAAGTTGCACCAGGATAAGAATCTCTTGATTACGGGTATCTGTGACATTGAGGTCTGGGAACGGCTGAGCAGTAAGTGAATAGGCAGAATCTGAACTCAGCCCCCGTGGCCACAAGGAGAAAGAAAGCTGCTTGGCCAAGAATATTTAGGAAGGAGATTGAGAGGAGAGTAGAACACGGCTTGAAGGGGGAGGGGGAGAATGTTGTTATTTCATATAATGTGAAAATAGTCAAGACCCAGGGCTGGTGTGTGGAAGATTGGACTGTGCAGATGATGCGCTTTACTCTTGCCTCTGCTAAGTTCCCTTCGTGGCTGTCCGTGGGACAGCGAGTTTTGTCTCAGACACTGGAGAGTGTCCTGGTTCTGTGGGGGACTCAGGTCTTTTGTTATGTGTCCATTCCCAAGGCTGAGTAGGATACTCTTAATCTAGATTACATTGAAAAATTACAAATATTGTTGAGGTATCTGACTTTGAGAAACGGTGTGAAATATAATACACCATTCTTATGTCCTAGAGGCCACCATGTGTGTGGTTAATGGACTTTTAGTTCAGCTGTTAACTAGAAACCTGACAAAAATTTTCTAGGTCTTGGAAGACTCTGTTTGCCCTGTAAAGCAGGGACAGCAACTCTTTCACAAGGTTATTGGGAAGTGTGTGTGCATGTAAAGTGCCCGGCCCAGAGTAAGGACTTAATAACGAAGTATGATTATTATCATTATTATTATTACCATTATCACCTTGTATTGACTTTTTCTGTGCAAATCTTATCTCCCCTATTAGAGCATAATGGTTGGGAAGGCAGTTCTGTGTCCAGTTACTTTGTTTCCTTACAGTATTTTGCACAATGCCTTTCAAACAGTAGATAGCTAATTTCATGCTTGCACATCAGGAAAGAAAAAGAAATACACCCAAACTAATAATGAAGGATGTTTTAAAATTCCATTTCTTCCTAATCATAATCTATAGGGAAATTCTCCTATGTTCAGCCATGTGCAAGAGGGCTGTTTTTAGGAGGAAGAAGATTCTCTGTGAGTTCCTGGGATCTCTGAGAGGGCAGGGTTGCTGTGGCCCACGTGTCTGGGACAGGGCCTGGGGCTCAGCCACGTGTGGAGGACTCAGCGGTGGGAGACTACTCAGGTGGTCCTGCTGTAGTAATGAAATGTGTGTGCTTTGCCTCATTTTCAGAACCACTGCAACTCTTCAGGGATGTGTATGAGTTGTGGTGTATGGGCATGTGTTATATTTGGAGGCCCTGTGAATTAGCGATTGTTAGCCGAAAAGTTGCTTACTGTTTATATCCTGGGCCTGTGAGAATCTCAGAGGAATTTTTCAAGACCATTGATCTCTTGGGAATCTGTTTATTTTTAAGAAAGTTGTTTTCCTAGCTTTTTGTACCAAAGCGGATATACTGCCTTCCAAAGCATGGAGATTTCACAAGTATGTATCCAAGCCAGGTGCAGTGGACTGGTTCCCTGTTGGCTGCTCCTTCTTGTCCTTCAGCACTCAGCTTTTAACTGTCCCTGCAAAATGGCAGCCCCAGGACGGAGAGGCACAGGTTGTTGTGATTTCTGTCTGGACAGTATTGTGTGCTACCAAAAGAAATCCAGGGTAGAGATCAAACTAGAATTGGGCTTGCACCAGAACATGAGCTGTAATTGTGTGAATGTGGACCCATGCCAGTACATTCCTCTCCTAGATCTGGCTACCACTGAGCGATCAGACTTCTGGAATTTCTCAAAGCAAATCTTTGACCACTGGACCTGTTGCATCCTTAGGGATGCACTTCTGGATTAGGATTACTGTGTGCTTGGTACTGGACTCAGTACTTGCTGTATTATATCTTATTCAGTCTTTATAATAGCCCTCTTGGGTTATACTTTTTATCCCCATTTTATTTGTGAACAAGCTAAGGTTTACGGAGTTTAAGTACAAGAACAAGGACTCATATTTAATTATTGTTAGAAACAGAATCTGAGCATAAAGCTGTTTGACTCTAAATTCATTCCCTCACCCACTGAACTGAGTACATAGAAGATTATAAAATCCTAAGGGTGTGAGATCACATTCTACATCTCTCCCTAGTTGTGTAAGAATGAAAAGAAATGCTCAAAGCAATAGAACGAGCCTTTAACAGTTTAGTTATCTGGCATATCAGGATCAGAGCCAGAGCCATCACGCTGTAAATTCATGAGCTCCTACTCAGTGTACAAGCTACTTCTGTGAGATGTAATTTGGAAGCCAAAGTTTTATACTTACTGGATTATTAAAACATTTAACCCAGGTACATGGTTCAAAATCTAAAAAACTATAAATTGGTGTCTAGTGAAACACAAGACTTCTCTCTTATGCCTGCCCACTCTCAGTTCCTCTCCTTCCTAAAATATTTTGGTGATTTGTGAGCTCAGTGGGACAGAGTCTCTGAAACCAAGACTTTCCTGGAACATCATGGGATGTGTGGGCTTCTGAAGGTGTGTGCCAAGATAGCTACTCCATGCATGAGGCTGGTTCAAGGCTGGTTGTTTCACATTCTGTGTCAAAATCTTGAACTTCTTGTTGTTCCAGGGCACCTAAATCACTGCGCTCTCCATGATTCCAATTTGTTTTTGGCAGAAAATTTTTATTTATGATAAGAAACCTGACAGCTGAGAGTAAAATCGAGTGAGATAAAGAAATAAGGTGCCTTGCCTGGTTTTTCCCCTTTTGCTTTACCTCAGTGACACTCAAACCTGGTTATACCCTTTAGTCACCTGGAGTGGTTTAAGAAAAGATACAGATGCCTGAGTCCCACCTCAAACACATGAATGGGAATTTCTCAAGGTAAGGCCTAGGAAGCTATATTTTTGGGTGTGATACTCTTACAAATTTATACGAGAAACCAAAAAATATATGAGTGCTTTTGACATGTTCATGTAGTTGTAAAGCTAAAGAATAATGCTGCATATTTCTCTCCCACTAAATAGGTATGGTTCTATGGCTTTCATAGTTTCCCCTTTATATTCTTCAGTTTTCAAAGTAGTTTTATTGAGGTTTAGTTTATACAGGATAAAATTTGTTTGTTTTAAGTGTATAATTCATTGATTTTTAGTCAATTTGCAGAGTTGTGCAACCATCACCACAATCCAGTTTTAGAACGTTTCTATCACCCCAAAAGATCCTTGTATCTCTGCAGTTGCTCCCTGTACCCACCCCAGCCCCAGGCAGCGACTAATCCATGTGCTGTGTCTCTTCAGAGAGCTGTATTTTTTAAAGCACCCCAGGTGATTCTGATGCCCTACAAAGGTTAGGAACCCTTACTTTGAACTTTCTAGCAGACTTTAGGGGCATTCATAACTATGTCAATATCTGAACCTACGGAATACTTTCGATCCTTGTTAAATGTGTATCATTCTTCTTTTCTACCTACATGTTTTTACTATTGGATACAGGCCAACATAGAATTACTCACACAGTTGGTGGAAAATAACCTCTTCCCGTATGCAGCTTCTTCTGTTCATCAACATAGATGGAATGTGAAATGGAAAAGTGCCAACAGGCCATCCCCGTGGGGTTGGCGCAGTCTTTCTAGTATAGTCTTGAGCTCCTTAAATAAGGTATCCCATCTTCTCTTGGAAAAGATAAATACAATCATTCAGGGCATTTTGGGGGTCAGAAAAGCTTCTCTCTTTCCCTTGATTCCCACCATGGCTTTCTGGACCTCTCCTGCTCTTCCCCACTTTTCCCCAGACCACAGTGAGAGCAGAGGCTCCTACCTTTCGGAGCCTGGCTTACTGTCCACCTTTACGTGCCAGTTGGACGTAGCTCCTTTGGCTCAGAGGGTCCTGATCATCAGTGCATGTTACGATCAACCGGGGAGCTTTTGGAGATCTATTAGCTATGCCAGTTAAATTAGAGTCCCCAGGGATGGAAACCAGAGGATTGTCTTCTTGTTTTCAAGTGTTACTTGACTCCATTCCTACCTCTTCATTCCCTAAAACTCTAGTCCTGGGCTGCTCACTCTGTTTCCAAGTTTCCCAGCTGGAGTTCCTAAATGATCTCAACTCCTCATCTTTGTCAAAACCAATGGACTCATGTGAAATCACCCTAATCTGACATTAAAAGGAAATTTTACTTTCAGGGGCTAGGAGACCATCATAACTGTCTTCATTTTCTCCCAGTATCTGGTTCATCTTTGAGGGGGTCCCATACTAAAGAACACTGAAGACAGCTAAACAGAATCAGTTTGTGCTCTTAAAATACATTCTAAAAAGACAACCTACAGAATGGGGAAAATATTTGCAAATCCTATGTCAAAGCATCTGGTGTCCAGAATATATAAAGAATTCTTACAACTCAATCAAGAAAAGATAAACAGTCCAATTAAGACATGGGCAAAGGACTTGAAAAAATAAAAGAATGCAACTAGGTTTTCAACACTTCTCTGGTGTAAGTTGGTTAATTTTGCCAGATCTTGGGTATAGCTCTTATTTTGTTGTGAAGGGGGGATTAAGAGGCAGAATTTGTTTCCAGAAGACTGGGTACAAATACATAGATCTCCTTTTCCTGAGTTACCAGATAAAATATAGGATGCTCAGTTAAGCTTGAATTTCAGATAGACAGTTATATCCTGTGCAATCTCTGGGACGTATTAACACTAAAAATAATCTTTTGTTGTTTATCTGAAATTCAGATTTAACTGGGCATCCTGTGTTTTAATTTGCTGAATCTGGCAGCTTCTATTGAAGGACTGCATTGTGACTGATGGTTCACCCCTGGTCCGAGCTCCCTGCTGCTCTGTATTCTTCCCCTAGATCCAGTCTCCACTCTGTAGCTGGAAGGGAATGGCCCTGTTTGGCCTCTGTGCATTTGCCAGGAAATAATAATCTGGTTGTTATGTGAGGGTTTCCAGCATTGTTCAGTGCAGAAATTATTCAGGTATGAATAATTTGGCTCCATAGTTGGTTTTGTTTTGTTTTGTTTTTAATGCTGATATGAGAACCATGTTGTTCGTTCTGACTTGGGTTGTAGTTTAGTCAGGACCAGCTGTGAGCAGGATGGCTCCGAGAGACCCAGGAGGGTGGCCTTCTCTCTTGAACTTGACGTTGGTGAGCAACCCACTCTTCTTGGGGAGACTGCACTTTGTCTCTTCCCTTTTCCTGTTGCCTGTTTGGTGTATGAGGTGGATTTTTGTCGGGCATGTGGCACTGTCCACCATAGCTGTGGCTGAACCCAGAGATGTGCCCATGGCCTGTGACATTGGTTACTGAGAGCACCTGCCATGGCCACCAAAACACTCTCAAGATGGATTCTCTTGAAAGGCTCCCCCCTTCATATGCCCAACTTTGGGCCAATGTGTTGAGTCATCTCCATGCTAACCGTTCAACAAACTTGTCTTGAGTTCTCTCCACATTCCTCGCAGCTGTGCTAGATGCCTGGAACCTAATAGTGTCTAAGACATTGTCACTCCCTTGGAGAACTTCTAGTCAGCAATTCTTAAGAATTAAAGAAGTCTAATTGTGGTAAAAAGCACATAACATTAACTTAACCATCTTAATTAACCAGCTCTAAGTACAGCTGAATAGTGCTGAGTTTATTTTCATTGTTGGGCAACCAATCTCCAGAACTTTTTCAACTTTCTAAACTGAAATTCTGTATTCATTCAATAACAGCTCCCTGTTACCATTCACCCCCACCCCACCCCTCAGCCCCTCATAACTACCAATTCCCTTCCTGTCTCGGTGAGTTTGACTACTCTAGGTACCTCATGTAAGTGGAATCACACAGTATTTGTCTTTTTGTGACTGGCTTATTTCACTTAGGGTAATGCCCCCCAGGGTCAGCCATATTGTGGCTGAACTTCCTTCCTTTCCATGGCTGAAAAATAGTCTGTTGTATGCATAGACCACGTTCCTTGAAGGACACTTGAGTTTCTTCCACTCTTTGCTACTGTGAATAGTGCTGCTTATAATAAACTTGGTGTACATGATCTTTGAGATCCTGATTTCAATTTTATTGGGCAGTTACCCCAAAGTGGAATTACTGTATCATCTGTTAGTTCTGTTTTTAATTTGTGGAGGAACCTCCATACTGTCTTCCGTACTGCTGTGCCATTTTACAATCCCACTCACAGGGCCCAAGAGCTCCAGTTTTCCCACATCCTCTCCAACACTAGTTATTTTCTCTCTTATTGATAGTAGTCATCCTGATGGGTATGTAGAGTTGGCAGTTTTGAATGATAAAGGAAAATCCTCTGTCTGGTTGAATCTGTGAAATGCTGTGAAGATTTTCCCAGTGACTGAGCCATGTTCCAACTTTGTGTAGGTGGCCAGTGTGGAGGCATGTAACAGAAATCTCTTGATCTTAGACTCCTCTGCTGCTCTGGCACCATTTTTGGTAGGTTTCCCTTTGGTTCAGTCTCAGATACTTAAAGAGGTAGTATTTAAAGTTTTCTGTGGACTCAAAATGATACCAGGAAGGGATATAGCACATGCTTTTAGGGCGTAACTGTGTGTAGAATGTGTGAGAGTTGACTTGGTTTGTGGGTAGTTTCTCTGGAACGTCAGTCACACAGGGAAAGCTGAGGCTTAGGAAGGTAGTATTTTGGTAAGAAAGAGCAGTGAGTAACTAGTGAAGAAGGCAAACTTTCTAAGAAATTTGGACAAGTACTACTTTATAAAGTGACAGAGTTGAATCGGAACCCTTTCAGCGGTCACTCTGCATTAGTATTCTCTGCTAAGTTGTTGCCATCCTATCTATATGATGCTCTTTTCCAAAAAGATTTCAAACACCTATTATCTAGGGGATAAAACACCTTTCCCATAAGAAAAGGATACCCGGGGGCTTATGAAGGTATTTAACCGAATTCCTTCTCATCTTTATTGCCCAAATTTACCACGTTTTCCCCTGAGACCTCGCCAGTATACATTTTTTATTGACATGTGATTCATGCACAGCATTATCTTAGTTTCAGTTGTACAGAGTGATGATTCTATATTTAAATATGCTATAGAATGATCACTGTACTATATCTAGTTAACATTCATCACCACACAGTTATGGAGTTTTTTCTGTTGTGATGAGAAATTTTAAGATTTATTCTCTCTCTCTTTAAAGATTTTATTTATTTATTTGAGAGAGAGAGAGAGAGAGCACATAAGCAGGGGGAGCAGCAGGATTTTGTCCGTATTGCTACCCTCAAAGGGTAGTTGCCCCGTTATTCACAATACTTTTGACTGTCCCATATTGAAGAAATCTCCCCACTGGGGTCCAGGCGAGCAGGTTACATAAACAAACGTGGACAGTTTAGACCATTTTCCAAGGGAAATGAGAAGGCAGAGTTTGTTTGGAAACCCTTTTGTAAAAGCACCAGGTGTTGGCCTCCTTCCTCTGACGGTCGGCAAACCCAGGGTCCACAGGAAGGAGACAGGAAGGAGTCGGTTGACCCCAAAGGGCATAGCTTCCAGATGATGCCCTTGACTGTGGTTCTTTGCTTCTAAATCTTTTCACCTTTAGACACGTTACATAGCAATTGACTTCCTTTTATCCCCATGTGGTTGTCTAGGAGAAGAATGTTTATTTGTGAATAACACCCATGTTCCGGGAAAAAACTAAGGACCTACATGTTCTCTAAAATACATGAAGAACTTTGTCATTACGAGACAGAATCAGTGGGAAGAATATTTAATAGCATTTGTGTGCATGCTTCGTAACCTTATGTAGACTCCTTTCTAAGGAAAGCCATGGGCCCTCTGTCCAGGAAAAATACACATATGTATACTTTTATGTGAAATTCTGTATATAATTTCAGGGGCCTCTTGGGAAGCTACCAACTCCATGATGCTTTAAAAAAAATAAAAAGATTGTTCTTGCTATAAATATTCTTGAACTCCCTGTTATGAATGTTTATTATGATTTATCCTTTTTTCCTCCAAATAATGATTATTTTGTTTTCACTAAGCTCTCAGTTGTATGGAGAAAACTGTTAGGGCAAAAATGTAAACTGTATGTTATCAGAGAGTGTTTTTTTCCCTCATGAGTTGCGCTTCATCCAAGACAAAGAGAATAAGAAGCTCCTTCAGAAGGAACAGAGGGGGGGTTATAAGTCTTGAGCACTTTCCACGTGCCCCTACCATGTTCAATGCCTTATGTATGTGATCTCACTTCACTCAGACAGTGATTCTCTGACGTGGATTTACTCCACTTGAATGGATGTGGAATAGAGGCTCAGAGATACTAAGTTAGTCATTTTGAGTCTGCCAAATCTTAGAGCCCACTTTCTTTGGTATTATGCACCTTCTAAAATAGTTTGTATCTTCTTGTTCAAGAATACCGGATTCTAGACAGGGAGAGTGTATCCGGAGGATGCTGGTGACCTGAGGAGCAGGGAAGAGCGGGTGGAGAAGGAGCGGTTAGCGAACCTTCCCAAGGACGCACTTGAGGCCCTGGTGGACCGCAGAAGGTCATTTTGAACAAGAGCGTGGATGTTTGCATCAAAACGGGGAGATAACATGAGATTCGCGCCTCCAATTCAGAGCAATCACGGCACTGCACTTTTTTCCCTAACCAAGCGGGCAGGGACAAGAGAAAGCCAAGAGCAGGAAGAGACATGTGTGCTCTCATTAGAAAAGTAGGTCAGTCTCACTCTTTGGTCTGCTCCCAGCCTCTTCGCTTGCCCTCTTCATTGTGTTCAGAACCCATGCCGGGACAGTGGAGGGCCTGCGAATCAAGTCCATTGTGCCCATGAGCTGTTTTGTGGCTGTCAGCTGTAGGAGCCACGACTCACATAAGGAAAAACTAAACAGTATTATTCTGGTTTGGGATGTTGGTCAGCAACTCTGGGGCAGCCTAGATTAACCTCGTAGATGAAAAGGTTTTTTTCCCTTCTCTAGCAAAAAGAGGATTTTATTTTCTAGAGTTATTGCTCTGGAATTTTTCCCAGCACTTTTTTTTTTTTTTTTAATAGTCAGTGGGAAATTCATTGGGTCACATTGACAGTCTGATACTTAATGGGTGGAAGTGAGCCCAGGAGTTAGGCTTCTTGCTGTTTAACCAAAGTGGGAATCAACCCACTCTTTGGGCATAGAAAATAAGTCCATTTAGAGGAGTCTCATGAATTTTCATCATGAACTAGCAAACATCAGAGGTCAACAGGAAACCAAAATAATAATACACTATCTTTCTCATGGCTTATATCAAAGAGCCCAGTCAAATGAATTATGAAGAGAGAAATTATACTTTTTAATCCTCGGTGCTTTCACTCAACCATGAATGGTATTAATTCAGGGGCGTCGTAAAGAGCATTTCAATGAGAGAGATCTGGAACAAGGAAGAGTAGGTACATGCCGACAGTATGAAGAGGGTCAATCTAAGGTAGACTTTGAAAGTTGGAGATAACCTAGTGCTATGCAAGACTTATTAAAATATAGCTTTCTGGGTCCCCCCTTCCAGAGTTTGTGAGTGGGCCCAAGAATTTGTGTTTCTAGCAAGTTTGCAGATGCTGCTGTTGCATGTGACCACAGGACATCTGGGATGCAGGTCCCAGACCATGGCACAAGGGTGCTCTGCTCCACCCCCACAGGTGATCGAAGCATCCAGAGTTTGCGTGAACACTACCAGTGAAATCGGTTGTGACTGCCACCTGTGCCCATAGGACATCTTTCCTAGAGCTTACTGAGGCTGAACAAAGAGTGCTTCCCAGTAACCTTACCCCGGTCCTAATTCTGCCAGCTAGAATTACTCTGAATACACCTAATCCCCATATAAATGCCCACACTAAGAGACTAATCGTAAGGAAAAGAATAGATAGGCTCTCTGGCAAATAATGTCCATTACATGCTAGGGGATGCCTGCTCACTCTGTTCTCCATCCAGATCCCAGCAAGTTTAGATTTTTTAAAAAATTGGGGTACATGTGAATAAAGTGTATAAATCTCATTTTTACAGCTTGATGAAATTTCACCTGTGTGTACACCCAGACAACTAATTCCAGGCCAAGATAAAGAGTATTTTCACAAACCCAAAGGACTCCCATACTGTTTCCCAGTAGGTACTCACCCCGCTAGCGGTGGCTACCATTCTTCACCATTATTCTGCGTCCCATGGACCAGTCGTGCTTGCTCGTGAGCTGTATGTAAATGGAAGCATAGAGAGTATTCTCTTCTGTATCTATGTGCCCGCTCAAAATGACTGCGAGACGCCGTATAAATAGGAGGAATTCTTTCCTTTTCACTGTACATAGTATCCCAATTTCAATCCGTTGTATTGTCTTATATTTGATTCCCTGGCCCTTTTACTATTTTGTATATTTTCAAGGTTTATAGGAACATCCACTGGCATGAATCAGAATGGCCTAAGTACAGTCATTCCCCCTTACCTATATGGTCTCATGTCCCTCAGTCACCATTATCCCCGGTCACCCACAGTCCTGGAAGCAGATGTTGCCTGCTCTGAAGGCAGTTGTAGCTTCACATTAGTGCCTACCTCCCTTAACTCGCTTCATCCGGCACGGAGCCATTTATCCCAAGAAGGGTGAGGACGCACAGGAAGATGGTTTGAGAGAGAGAGAGACCACATTCATGTGACTCCTACTGCAGTATGTTCTGATCATTGTATTTTATTATTAGGATTGTTAATCACTTCCTGTGTCTAACTTATATTTAAGCTTTGAATACACGTGTATGTATTTAAAAAGGCACAGTGTATCTAGGGATAAAGGTGGGGATAAAGGTGTGGGGCTAAGGAAGGACTTTGGTCCATGACATCACTTAGTCTTTTCAATAGCACGAGTTTGGTAGACCATTAGCCCATTTTGCAGATGAGATAACCAAAGCTTGATAACTTGCCCAAAGTCTCACAGGTAACGAGTGGTTGAGACAGTATTGAACTTAAGTCCTTCTGTTCATTCATGATTCCAAGTTCTCAGCCATGTCAGTAATCACCAAGGAGAGGTTGACCCTGAAGAGCACACATGGTCCTTCTATTTCAAAGACTTTTCCATTTTCAGCCTTTCACCATTCCTCTCTGTAGTGGTTCTTCGGCGCAGTTGACCATGCTGGTGAGCTGGAGGGTGGCATTCGTCACTGTGCCATTGAGATTTTCCAGCTCCTTCTTCAGATGGGCAGATCTGTTGGAAGCATGTTATCTTTCATACAACTGTCTTCAGTAAAAATAAGATTTCCTAATTGCTGGCTTTCTCTTCACTCCTGAAACCTCTGCCCTCCATGGGTGAAAATAATAGAATCAGCTCTGCCCTGTGGTTCCTGTTAAGGTTACACCTAAATTGTCTTTGAAAAATAATTGTCTGTTCTGTTGAAGGAAATGTTTAAACTTCCTTTGATTTTAATGTCTAATAAACCCTTAGCGAGATAAAGTTTATTCTTACGTACAAATTACCACAGGCAAATTATGCCTTGTTTCCTATTTTATTTTGCTAATTAGGTATGGAAGATTGTTGGTCAGCTCACTCTTTGTATGGTGTCAACTTGAAGAGATTTTAAAAAATGATCAGATGCTTTGCAGCAGTTTTAAGCCTGGCTTTGATTCAGTATCTGGATAAAGTTTCCACATATACTGATATTTATGTATCCTCCATTCTATTTTTATATTCCTCTTGGTGCATGCAGAGCTAAATTTGAATTTGAATTTCTGTTGTTGAGTATGTAGACATGGTGGTATTTAGATTTGTAAAGGTGGGTAGTCTGTGAGGTATGTAGTAGTAGTCTCTATTCTAACAGGAAATGAAGGTCAGGAGTAAAACATGGGCTATGCTGCACTGAATCTTTCATCCCATTAGTTTTTCTTAAGTCATGTAAAATCCATTTATGGATTTATCTTTCTGTAATTCTAATTTGCATTTGAGGATTTATGCTGGGAGAAACTTTGGGAGCAGTTTATTTGTTTGTTTGTTTAAAGAGCCATAACCTTTCTGGACAAACAGGATGCTGGGGCAACCAAATGCTTGGTGGTGGGAGGTGTTTCTTCTGGAAGATTCCCACAGGAAAGGGGTGACAAGAATTAGACACCGTACTTTCCCAACTCTAATGAATTAGTAGATCCACACAAACATCATCGGTGTCTGGTGAAACAATGAAGTGAAAGATGGATGAGGAGCTTTATAATGGGTGATCGGATTGACAACATGGGAGCCCGCCATCTTTTTTTTTAGTATAGCTGAAACAGACAGGTAGACACTGTGTGCTTCTGACGTGGAAAAGTGGTAAGCAGTCAGCATCATTCATCACCTGTGAAGTGTTCTTGTCAGTGGTATGGACCTGTGTCTAAGCAAGCGTCTAACTTTCCTACCAGAACACAGGGAAGTAGAGATGGAGATGTGTTTCCCAACATCGACTGCACATTAGACTCACATGGGGGATTTTTAAAGCTTTGATGCCCAGGTTCTCCCCCAGACCAATTAAATGAGCTCTTGCCTGGATATCGCTATTTTTTTCTAGTTCCCCCAGATGTTACAGTTTGAGCCAAGGATGGAAACCAGGGGAATTGAGGAGCAAGTTAAAAGATAAGACAAAACAGTAAAAAAAAAAAATGCAGCATGTAAGAAATTCCATAGGACAAATAACCAGAGTTTTACAACATGTTTATGTAACATTAGAAGAAACACCTGTAGATTAAAAGAGATTTAAGAAACATAAACCTGCTGTGCTGTGTGGTCTTTTTTGATCTGGATTTGAAGGAATCAGTCATATTGAGACACATTCGAAAGAACTGGGGGAATTTCAATGCAGACTCAGTATATTCGGGGATAAGATGGCACCGAGCCTTGGTTTTGTAACTTGTGATGATGGTTTTGTGCTTATGTGGAAAAAAGTTCTTACAGTTGGAGATACCTACCGAAGTATCTATGGATGAAATACGAGGTCAGGGATTTGTTCTCAAACACTCTAGCATGATACCATGAGGGGATAAAAAAAAAACAGATACAGAAGATTGTAAGAGGTTGATAATCGTTCAGTTGAGTGAAATGCACATGGGGGTTCATTTTACTATTCTCTCTACTTCTGTGTGTTTAAAAAGGTTACATGAACGGTGAAAAAGAAGGTATAAAGGTGAAATCTGTAACATCTCATGTGTTGGGATGTACTATCAGTGTGAAGTCTGTGAAGTTCATACGGCGTATAAACCTGCAGTAAAGTCAAGTCTAGCCCCATGTCCATGCAAAACATCCCTGCTTCTTTTCCAGAAAATATCGATATGAATTCTGTTTATATCTTGCTTGCAGATGATTCTGGGCCACCTCCTTCTACTGTTATCAACCGAAATGACACTTTTGCCAAAGTGACTTTTAAGCCTAGTGTGGTCCAGCAAGCCCGGATTGCTCAGAATGGCGTTTTGGGAGATTTCATCATTAGATACGACGTCAACAGGGAGCAGAGCATTGGGGACATCCAGGTAATGGGCTTGTTTTGCCACTTTGTGTCAGTTGCTTGATACTTTTAGTTAGACTCAGAATGAGGGATTCCAGTTCTTATCTTAGGGAGGGAGAACATTCTGGTTCCTAGAAATTTATTTTAACTTAAAATATGTCTCCAAGGGGACTAGGGTGTTCCCTTCCTATTTCCTGCTTCAGTAATCTGGAGAGCAAATGAAATCTGTAATGTAATTTTCCCTGCGGTGTTTTAGATGGAAGTTAGAGTTTTAGTTCATCTTCAATTTTAATTAAGAAAGCCTGGTCCATGGCTCATTTCCCTTTAGGTTTTATTGCTCCAGAGACAGGGTGGGAATATTAAAATGCATTAGCATGCACCCAGAATGTAGACGGCTTTGACATCTCAACTTGTTAAAACCACATATTGAAGGAAGCAGGAATTCCAAGTGACAAGGGCCATAGCGGGTGGATAATTAAAATCGAATTAGTCAGCATAGGCGATAGATTTTAAAGGGATGACTTTATCTTTATGAAATCTGTTTCATGTGCTTCGTGCTCTGAATTGTGGAAGTTGTACAGACTGTCCATCTTGGGTAGTTTTTCTGCCTATTCCAGGCACTACCATTTTTACTTTCTCTTCCCTCCACCAGGTTCTAAATGGCTACTTTGTGCACTACTTTGCCCCCAGAGACCTACCCCCTTTGCCCAAGAATGTGGTATTTGTGCTCGACAGCAGTGCCTCTATGGTAGGAACCAAACTCCGGCAGGTGAGTGAAGGCCAACTATCAATTTTGTGCTTTCTCACTTTTGTCTGGAACCATGATGCACCATGGGAATAAAATTCAGTTGATGCCAAATGTCCGCTTTACCACCCAGCTGTTCTGCTTACACAGAACCTTCCAGAGCGGATAATCCAGTTCAGCCATTGACATAAGCTATCATTTCAGGATGGTGGTTTTACGAGAGCAGAGGGGAATGCTATAGGAGCCCTTGGAAATAAAGGGAGCTGGCAGAGTAGATAATGTGAGGCAGGAATACACTGAGAGGGACAGTCAGCAGCACTACTGTTGATGGAATAATTCTGTTCTGTAATGATGACCTTTCAGATCAATGGAACAGAGTCATTGACAGCCCTGTTGGTCTACCCTTAGGACAGAGAACTTCTATCTCAATAATTCAGGATATTCTTGCTGCATTTAGGATAAATGTTAAAATTCTAGGGATAGGAGGAACATTAGGGGATATATAGTCTATGCTGAAATATTGAAATATAGTCTATACTGAAAATACAAGTATTAAAAATTTTAAAAAGATTTTATTTATATATTAAAGAGAGTGAGAGTGCAAGTGAGAAAGAGAGAGAGAGAGAGGTTAAGAGGTAAGAGGGAGAGGGAGAAACAGAATCACCGCTGAACAGAGTCCAATGTGGGACACAATCCCGGGACCCCAAGATCATGACCTGAGCTGAAGACAGACACTTAACTGACTGAGCCATCCAGGTACCCCTATTAAAACTTTTTTAGCAAGCCACTGGAAAGAGCTATTCCTTATCTTACTCTGGTATCATAAATATCACAACTTTGCTTTTTTAATATAGTTTCATCTCACATAACACAAAACAGAAAAAGCTATTGACTGTCAGACCAAATTATAACTCTGTATTCATCAAACACTTAGTTCTCTTGCTTTTCTTTCTTAATTATCTATTTTTATCAATTACTAATAAGTATGTACTTTAATAATACCCCATACCTCAAAAGAACCCTCTACCCTATGTCTTTCCACCCCTACATCACATTCCACATGTAGTTAAACCTGATCTTAGCTATAAACTATTGTAAATATTTTCTCAGCTACTACTTTGTAAGTAGCTTTGGCCATTTGCATTGAAAAGATCATGTAGAATCTGTTGATTTTTTTCTTCATGGCATCTTATTTTCCTCTGCCCCAAAATAGTAAAAAATATATTCTGTGCAAAAATAGGATTTAACTATTTTCTTTCAGAAGATTGCCAGATATGTTTTCTGACTTGTATTGGGGCAAGATATCTTCGCCCTGTCAGCCAAATCCATGTACCTCTTCCACAGCACGTCCTTGTACAGAATCCTTCCTGCTGACTTCTCCACTTTGGTTCCTTTCCTTTCTTCTTGCATCTCGGACCTTCCATCTGGGATTACTTTTCTTTTGCCTAAAGAATACCCTTCGGTATCTTCCTAGATGTGGATCTGCTAGTAAAGAATTCTTTTAGTTTCTGTTTGTCTAAAGATGCTTTATTTCTTTCTCATTCTTTTTTTTTTTTTAAGAATTTATTTATTTATTTGACAGAGAGAGATCACAAGTAGGCAGAGAAGCAGGCAGAGAGAGAGAGGAGGAAGCAGGCTCCCTGCTGAGCAGAGAGCCCGATGCGGGACTCGATCCCAGGACCCTGGGATCATGACCCGAGCCGAAGGCAGTGGCTTAACCCACTGAGCCACCCAGGCGCCCCTATTTCTTTCTCATTCTTGCAGGATATTTTTACTGGGAATAGAATTTTTCATTGATAGTATTTTTTCTTTCCTTTGAAGATAGATCCCTTTGTCTCCGGGTTTCCATTGTTGCTGTTGATAAGTCAGTAATTATATTAACTGTTGTTCCTCTAAAGGTAATCTTTTATTGTTGGCTGCTTTTAAGATTTTCTTCTTAAGTTTTCTGTAGTTTTAATATGATGGTCTCAGATGTGGATGTCTTATTTTTTTTTTTTTTTCTGCCTGAGGTTCCTAGGACTTCATGAATTTATGGATTCATGGGAAAATCCTCAGCCATTATTTCTGAAATCACTTTGGCTCACTTTTCCTTATGAGATTCCAGTGTTGGAAAACTTCCTCTGTATCCTGTTTCCCTTGCTCTCTTCTATTAATTCCAAATTTTGCCTTTCCGTACTTCATTCCAAACCTATCTTACAGTTCACAAATTATCTTTTCAGATACGTTCAGTCTGCTCTCAAACTCATCCACTGAGTTCTTTCAGTTATTGCATTTTTAAGTTCTAAAATTTCCATTTTGTTCTTTTCAAATCTGCTGTCACTTTTTAGAAGCTTCAGTTACGACATAGTTTGCAATACACTTTTTATTTTCTCAAGCATCATAAACATAGTTATTTTAAAGTGGGTATTAAGGAGGGCATGTATTGCACAGAGCACTGGGTGTGGTGCATAAACCATGAATCTTGGAACACTGAAAAAATAAAATTAATTTAAAAAATAAAAGGGTTATTTTAAAATTTAAATAAATAAAATATGTATCTGATCTTTCCAAACTTGAGCCTTTGGATCTGTTTTTATTGTTTTTAATTCTCTCCTTGTGTGACTGGTCATTTTTGATTGCATGATGAACATTATAGTCAAGCATTTGTTTGTAGAAATAATTGAAGGCCTATGGTGATGAACTTTTCTGCTAAAGAAAGTTTGGGGTGTTTCTGTCAGGTACCAGGGAGATTACAATCTGGGGTCATTTTTTTAAAGGTTTATTTACTGGGGTGCCTGGGTGGCTCAGTGGATTAAAGCCTCTGCCTTTGGCTCAGGTCCTGATCTCAGGGTCCCGGGATCGAGCCCCATATCAGGCTCTCTATTCCTCAGGGAGCCTGCTTCCTCCTCTCTCTCTCTGCCTGCCTCTGCCTACTTGTGATCTCTGTCTGTCGAATAAATAAATAAAATCCTTAAAAAAATAAATAAAACATTTATTTACTTATTTTAAAAGAGAGAGCATGTGCAATTGGGGAGGGGGGCAGAGGGAAAGAGAATCCTGATGCAGACTAATCGCTAAGTGTAGAGCCTGATGCAAGGCTTGATCCAATGACGCTAGATTACTGCCTGAGCTGAAATCAAGAATCAGCCATTTAACCAACTGAGCCACCCAGGTGCCTAATCAGGGATCATTTTAGTCCATTTTCAGGGCTTGAGATTTTTCTGGGCAGCCCAGCTGGCTCAAAGCTGGATTTCAGTCTTTTCAAGACTGGTTTATTTCTGTAGAGCACAAGATGTAGAGGTTCACAGAGCACCCTCCCTGGTGGGCTCCGGACTTTGACTTTTGACGCCCTCAGCTACTCAAGTGTTGCCCAGCTTCTCAGATGCTACCTTGGCCTTGATAAACATCTTTGATAAAAGTGATCCCAAAGTCAAGCCTGCCTCTTTAAATTTTCATCTTTTCCCAGATATTTTTTCGCACTATTTTGATACTCTCAAGATTTAAGAAAAATACACATTTTGTATATTGCTTTTAAAGTTATTCACAGTGGGAAGGTTGGGTACAAATTACCTGGAGGTTTTCATTATGGACAATGTTTCCCAAAGTGATTAATCACACATATGTGAAACATTCTTTTGTGGTGGTTGATTTTCTGTTCATGTTTGAGAGGCATCACAGCCTTGTCCTGTTTGCTGAATATTCTGAAAATTCTTTGCTTTAGGGACTGCAAGTAGTTTTTGTGACTCTGTTTGCTGGATAACATGCTGACAGGAGAATCATGGCTTCTTTGGAGACATGCTGGCCACAGACGTAGTGTTAATTAGGTCTTGCATCTGAGCCAGCATGGTCATTCCCATTTGGATTTTGAATCAATTAGCAGTTACTGAGTAGGTGCTACAGGCTAGGTTCTCTGGCTGTGTCATGAAATGTCTACGCACCTATAAATCCTCATATTTTCTTTTTTTTTTCTTTTTCTTTTTCCTTTCTTTTTAAAAGAATTTATTTATTCATTTGACAGAGATCACAAGTAGGCAGAAAGGCAGGCAGAGAGAGAGAGAGGAGGAAGCAGGCTCCCTGCCGAGCAGAGAGCCCGATGTGGGACTCGATCCCAGGACCCTGAGACCATGACCTGAGCCTAAAGCAGAGGCACTTTAATAGTATTTTTTAACTTGCATTTTTTAGTTACTAGTACATTTGACTCTTTCATAATCTTATTGACTCTTATTTCCTTTTTGTAAATTATTTCATATTATTTGCCCATTTCTTACACAAGATTACTATTAACTGATCTGGAATAGCTCTTTATCTATTAAAGATAAACCCTTGGCTGCATAAATTTTCCAGCCTTCTGTTCACTTTACTCTGTTTTTACTTAAAAGTTTTAATGTTTTTATATAGCTACAGTTATTGATTTTTTTTCCCCCTTTAAAATTCCTTTTCATGGTTTTTAGATTTAAAAAGTCTTTCCCTACTTCAAAATTAATTAAATAGGCATATTTTCATACTTATTTTGGGGTGTGGTTCATTGATTACATTTCACTTCTTAATCCATATGGAATTCATACTCTGGTAACAGTTTTACATGTTAATAAATTGGTATAGCCTTCTAGAAAACGTGGTTTTAATATCTGTAAAAGGCACAAATTAGTTAGCAGTCCTTGCCCCAGTAATCCTGCTTCTAAGAATCTAATATAAGAAAATGATTGACATGTGGTCAAAGATTTCTACATGAAGACAGTTATCCCAATGCTGTTTCTAATTAGTGAAAAAGAAGATAACTTCAACTCTCTCACTGGTGGCAGAGTGAGTCACTGTTTTTCAGTTGCACTATCCAATACAGTAAGCACTAGTCACACAGGGCTACTTAAATTTAAATGTATTAAAATTAAATAGGATTTTTAGGGGCACCTGGGTGGCTCAGTGGGTTAAGCCGCTGCCTTCGGCTCAGGTCATGATCTCAGAGTCCTGGGATCGAGTCCCACATCGGGCTCTCTGCTCGGCAGGGAGCCTGCTTCCTCCTCTCTCTCTGCCTGCCTCTATGCCTACTTGTGATCTCTCTCTGTCAAATAAATAAAATCTTTAAAAAAATAAATAAAATTAAATTAAATAGGATTTTTAAAATGTCAGTTCTTCAACAGCATTAGTCTCATTTGGAGTGCTAATAGCCACCTGTGGCTAGTGGTTGCCACACGGGATACCGTAGGTAGAGAACATCCCTATTCTCATAGGAATTTTTATGGAACAGTACTGGCTTATGGCCATTAAGCTCAGCTTCTTAAAGAATATTTAATAATATTACATATATTCATAATATAAGGGTAAGTAAAAATATCAAAATACAAGACATTTGATGGTAACACAAATTCATATTGGTTGCAGAAATTTTAATTATCAATATTTTCATCAAGTTATGTTTCCTCTCCCCACTATAAATCTAAACCCTGGCCTCATGAAGGTCATTACCTTAAAGAAAAGGAAAAAGAGGGCACCTGGGTGGCTCAGTGGGTTAAGCCTCTGCCTTCGGCTCAGGTCATGATCCCAGGGTCCTGGGATCGAGCCCCATATCAGGCTCTCTATTCCTCAGGGAGCCTGTTTTCTCCTCTCTCTCTCTGCCTGCCTCTGCCTACTTGTGATCTCTGTCTGTCAAATAAATAAATAAAATCTTTAAAAAAAATAAATAAGAGATTTATTTACTTATTTTAAAAGAGAGAGCGTGTGAAATTGGGGAGGGGGGCAGAGGGAAAGAGAATCCTGATGCAGGATCTCTGCTCAGCAGGGAGCCTGCTTCCCCCTCTCTCTCTGCCTGCCTCTCTGCCTTCTTGTGATCTCTCTCTGTCAAATAAATAAATAAAATCTTTTTAAAAATGCTATTTATATCTTCTTATTGTCAAACCTCAAATAATGTAAATTACTTATAATGACAGCTTCTGTAGTATGCATTTGCAGAATTCAACAAAATTATAATATTTAAATTATTTCCCAGTAAATATTAAGAAACACCCAAAAGGGTAAAATGCATGATCCGTTCTGCACCTTCACACAAAGGTCATTAAATCACCCAAAGGCTGCAGCAGCTCGAGTGACTCATATCTTTAGCCGCCTGAGTCACATCAGGCCTTAACTTCAAACCCAATCCACCCTAGGGCCCAGGATCTTCTACTTCCGGGGGGGGAAGCATCAGGAATCTTCTTACTAAGCCCCTGCATTTCGGGAGGGATTTCCACGCATGGTGCAAGAGCAGTGTAGAGAAAGACGTCACCCCAGTTGCTCTTCCCCCCTCCTCCCTCATTCCTGGTATGAAAATGCCATTACTGGGCACTGGAAGTCTGGCTTGCACTCTGCCGGCTTCTAAGCGACAGCCTGGCCTCTTTCCCGGAGAACCACCCTGGACGGGCCAAACACATGTCAGAAGCCTCTAGGCAATTTCTAAAGCCTGTCGCTGCCTTGGAGTGTTTGGAAAACCGCTGCCTGTTTTAGCAGCTCTCAGCTGCCCCGAAGCCAGGGCACCAAGTGAAAAGCTTGGTTGGCACCGGAGCCTTGTACACAGTGTCGTGCCTGCTGGTGAAGGGGAAGATGGCTCCGGAGCACGGAGCTTTCACGATGTAGCCACAGGCTTGGCAACATCGGACATTTGTCACAGGTCCCCTGGGGTCCTATGAAGAATCATTCACTGTCTCCCTGGGGGTTCTTGGCTCCGCTCTTCATTGATGGGCCCAAAGTACTTCACTCTGCTTATCACAGTGAGGGGCACAGAGTTGGTGTTGACTAATCTGAACAACTGATTTGTAAAGAACTGTAAGATCCTTAGAATGCGTTCTCCCGATAGGGTATGTCAGTGCCTGGGCACTTTCTGGTTCCGGTCCTAGTCCTAGCAGGACTGAGAGCCTGGAACCCAGGGCTCTACCAGCTTAGGAACAGCTACAGAGCCTCCAGCCGGTTCCTGGCACATGACTTGGCTCTGTTTTCTATCCCACGTGCCTTTGTTGGTGACTCCCGTCGAGCGAGAGGCCTCATGCTAGATCAGGCAAGATTTCTGCCTCCTGATTTCAGCTTGGAAAACCTCTCAGTGGGAGCAGGAGCTGAGAAGAGCCACAGAAAATGTGATCAGCGTAGCCCTTTGATTCTTGATTAGTTTCATGCTTAAAGCCCTGGAACTGGCAAATACGTATCCTCGGGAACAGTAAGGAGAAAATACATTTTTGTATTTTCAAAATACATAATACATTACAAACTACAATAGATTTATGTTTGTAAAATACATTTTTTCTTGCCCAGGGTTTACATGTTCTTCTCTTCCCTTTCCCTAATCTATGTAACTAGATCTACTTCCGCCTTCATATTAAGGAACTTGGCTGACGGACTCTTTCTGGCAACCAATCAGAGGCTAATGAATCATTTACCAGATGTCTTTCATGGTAGAGCTTTCTACAGATTCGTTCCCATCATCTGTGCCATTCTGGGTCCATCCTAGATTCCCATGGAACTTTTGGAAGTCTGTCTTCTTTTCTCCATTGAATTTAGTCATGCGTTTTGGAGAGTAGAGAACAAACACGCTGTTTCTTATCTGTCATTGCCAGATTAAAACGAGGGGAAAGGTGAACATTGCTTGTGCATCATCCATTGGCTTACTTCATGCTCTAGGTCATCAGTTTCATCTTCACATCCAAAATTCATCTTCCTCCAGCCATTTGGGCATTTTACGTGCAACCCTATAGGCAAATAGCCTATCTGTGAGCTCCATGGATTTGGGAAGCATCTTGGTTTTGATCATTAGAGCACAGTCCCAGTGCCCAGCATAGTGCCCAACACAGAGTAGGTAATGATTTTTGCTGAAATACACACCAGCACCTAAACATTAAATGTGGCACACACTTTGGAGTCACAGTAAGTACCATGGAGTGGCCAGTACATACCAAGCACTGTAAGCATTTTACATACTTTTTCATTGACTCTTTCGGCAATCCAGTGAAATAGACAATGCTACCCCTTTTTATGAATGAGAAGGTGAGGGGCAGGGAGGTGACATCACTCTGCTGAAATGCTCTGTTTACTTATGCTGTAAGTAGAAAAGCTCAGCATCAAGCCCAGTGTCCCCCAGCTCTTCCCGATCTACGTCGGACGGATAGACGTAGATCCTACAGTCAGACCACTCTCAAGGACAGGCTCTACCTTCAAGTGACATGATGGGGGTGAGTGCACACAGATGTCAGCTGCCCTGAGAGGCTAAGCGGCTTCAGCCACAGCAGGTGTCCTTCCTGAAGGGAGCTGTTCTGCTCTGATGCATAGAATTAACCATCAGAGATTTCTTATTTAACTGTGAGCACACGGTGGGCATGGACGGGGAGGCAGACTTCTTTCCTTTTACGAGTTGGGTTGGACAGCCTGAGTGCTGGCATGGAGACAACAGAAGTGGGGAGAGAAGGACAAGGTTGGTGACTGCGAGGTCCAGTGATGTCCTGACCTTCATCCCAGCTGTCCTCTTCAAGAACTTGTGGATCTGCCACAGTCTGAAAGGGAAGCTGTTGGAAAAAACATTAGGTTGTTTTATATGGTGGGGATCAAAGGAAGGGCAGCCTGAGGGTCACTGAATGGCCAGGAAGACGGCCAGGTAAGGCCAGCAGAACCCAGAGGGGGTCAGGGGAGTAGTGACCTGGTTAGAGGAGACAGCTCCCTGAACAAGTGAAGGAACTCAGGAAAGAAAGATGGAGGAAGGCCAAATGAGGTCACGTCTTGGAAATTTGGAGGATGTCAGAGATCGGCACTATATGGCTCTCGAATGAGTAAAGATGGATGATGGAAGGTTGAGATACTCCTGCTTACCTTTTCAGGCTGCAGGCCTTGTTGTAAACATCTGAAAGCATGGCTTCAGTTAATAAAAAAAAATTTCTAGCTCTCCCTTTTCTGGTTTTCTAGAACAAAGGTCAAGAAACTTTTTCGATGGGGACAGACAAGATGGTCTCTGTCCTACTCGTCAAGTGTGCCACATGGCGCAGAGGCAGCCACAGGCCATCTGCACAGAAGCCGTGTTTATGCAACAACAGGCAGCAGGCTGGATTTGTTCCCCAGGCCGCCGTCCTCTGACCCTGGTCGGCGGGGGTGACTAATGGGCAAACTAGAGATTGTTTCAGTTGGTAGTATTCATTCTCGCCGACGGGGCTGCTCTTGTCCAGACATGGCCACCAGTAGTTGTGTGGTCAGAAATACATTGCAAAACAAAGATCTGGGGCTTCGGGCAGGGGACAGAAGGCAATGGGGAAAATGTGTTTTTGACTCTGACTCAGAATATGAGGAAACAGATGACGGATAGAGGGCACAGTATTCTTTCCCCCGGGTCACCACTGAAAACGTGGATTTTTTGTTTCAAAAAGATTCTCCCCTCCACAATGATGGTCTAATTATAAGTCGGAGGACCCCATTTAAGAAACGTTTTGTTGGAGCAGTGAAGATTTATCCAGATGAGGCCACATTTAAGAAGTTCTGTGGTTCCCTGAATGAAGGCACTGCGTGGCTCTCCTACAAAGAAAAAGTGAACACACTAGAGGTCTGAGTTCTCCCACATGATCTGCTCAGGGGGTCCGCCTCCTAGTCAGCATCTGACAGCACGGTCCTGGTGTCCTAGAAGCCTGGCTTCTCCTTTCTGGCGTCCTAACTTTGTACTCAAGACTTGGCGGTCAGGTCATCAGACTTTCTCCATCAAGGGCTGGGGAGGGCCCAAGAGGAAACTTGCTGCAAATAACAAGGAGAGGAATTCTGTCAATTCACGAGGACTGAATGAGATAAGAAATATGGGGGTCTTATCAGGGACTGCCTGCCCCCTGCTGGCTGGGGAACCGGCACCTGGGTGGAATTCTTCAGCGCTGCCCTGCCCTACAGCACGCTGCCCCCTCCCTCCTGCGGGACTCCCAACTCTGCCTCCTGATCCCACCTTGGCTTTGGCTCCAGACTCCAGATTCTCAAGGAATGAGACAAATATTGATCATATGCAGTGGGAGAGGCACTAGATATAGGGGACACAAAGATAAATATGACAGAACCTTTTCTCTTGAGGGGTCCAGAGGAGAAGGAAAGTCATGTGACAGTTGTTTGCAGAGCGCTCCTGTGGTCAAGGTGTGTGTATGGTCTGGTCATGGCACAGAGCAGGAGCCAATCAGTTCTTTGTAGGAGTGGAGAAGGGGATCATGGACTTCTCAGAGCCAGGGTGTAGTTGAGACTTCAAGGTCTTTAGAAGTTAGTCAAGTTGGTGGGGTGGTAAAGGATAGAAGAGCCAAACAGAGGGAGACAGATAGCATGAGCCAAGCATGGAAGCAAGAGAAAACGTGGGTACCAGCGAAGTCTGTTTAAGTCACTCTAATTAAGGGCCTTAGAAAAAATTAGAAGAAAACAGGAAGGCAAATCATTAAGAGACTCCTAGCTATAGGAAACAAACTCAGGGTTGCTGGAGGGGAAGCAGGTGGGGTGCTGGACATTACAGAGGCCACGAGATGGAATGAGCACTGGGTGTTCTGTGCATGTGATGAGTCACTCTGAAACTAATGATATACCAGATGTTAATTAAATTAAATTTAAATTTAAAAAAATTTTTTAAAAAGGACATTAGAATTTTGCTGGAGAAGAGAAATATGGAACAATCACACGTTCATCAAACCAACATGTCACATAGACAGTAGAAAGAATTTTAGGGATGATAAAGAGCTTGAGGTACTCAACAAAAGATTAATGACAGAGATGACATAGGAACTAGTCCTTGAAGATGGGACCCAGTTTTCTTTTCTTTTCTTTTTCTTTTTATTTTCTTATTTGAAAGAGAGAGAGAGAGCATGAGTCGGGGTGAGGGGGAGGGAGAGAGGGAGAAGCAGACTTCCTGCTGAGCAGGGAGCCCCATGCAGGGCTTGATCCCAGGACCCCAGGATCATGACCTGAACCAAAGGCAGAAGCTTAACCAACTGAGGCATCCAGGCACCCCTAGGACAGTTTTCTTGACAGGAAAGGAGGGAGTGAATTCTTGGTTGAGGAAAAACCTGAAAAAAGTCATGAAGCAGGAGTGAATATGCCATTGCTGGAAAGTGGGCCCTTGAGCCTAAGAGTCTTGCATAAAGCTGCTTCCTTTGAAGGGCAGCACCGCCGGCGGAACAGTGAGCAGAGAAAAACTCCTGCCTTCTCTGCTCCTGACCTAGCTCTCCAGAATCAGTCCCCTTCTACAAATAGGGTTGAGTGTTACCAACATTCAGAAGAAAAAGTAACCAACCCCCAAGAATGAAGTTCACCTAATTTTAGAATCTCTTCCCTCCTGCTACCAGAATTTCACTTTCCAGTCTCACAGCGTCTTTAAGAGTATGGGACAATGAAGGAGACACAGGGATGTCTTTGCTCTCCCTGCCTGGTGATGGATGACTCCGCTTCCTCTACATAGTTTCTTGTGGATACTGTCCACATGTGCAGATATGCCATGTTTACTTATTAGCTCTTCCACTGTTTCGTACTGGGCGTCGCTTTTTCTAAGCCTCCCCAATCTTTCTCTCATGTTCTTAATGTTTGTCAAGGCACATCCTCGGAGATTTATAGCAACTGGCATAAGGTGGACCCACACCAGGGAAACAGGAATCGTGAGAACTCACATGTAGGGGAAAGTTGAATGAGTCAAAGGGCAAAGAATCAGTCACACACACACACACACACACACACACACACACACACAAAATCTGTAGAATGAAAGAGGTAGGGCTTCAGAATCCAAACACGCTGTTGGGCAATATAAAGTTAACAATTTAGACCAGGGGCAGGGGACTGAGGACCTGGTCAGGTCGGTCAGTAGGTGTGTCAGAACACGGATGAAGAACACCAGTTACCAAGGAGATGTGTGAACATGGGTGAAAATGGTCAGCATCCTCTTATTCACTTCCTGTTAGCACCGGAAGCCACCCCTGCGGATGGCCGCCGGGAGCCTGCACACAGAAGAGGTAGGGCCGCATCTTTGGCCAGGGTGAGAAGTGTGGGATCAACACTGAGAGAAAATCCCGAGGAGTATCAACCTTCCTTAAGAAGAGAAGTGAAAAAAATAACTTTTTGAGCCTTGAGTTGTTTACACATAAAGCATAAAAGATGGATGTGCTTAATCTCTAAGGAATCAAAGATGTTAATGTTATTGGCAGAGAGCCTTTTAGAAAAATGCACAAATGACATTATTAGGCAAATGTTTCATACATTTGTCAAAAAAAAGTCAAAACATTAGGTAATGAATCTTAACATTAGCCAGAGCATTAACATGAGTTTGCTTCTCAAGTGAGATTAATGTTATTTTCAAACACAAAGACTCGTGAATGTGGTTATGTTTATATTGCAAAGGACGTTCTAATATCTGAATCTAGTCAGACCTTTTTGCTGTTGTTGTTCTTAAGGCTGAATTTAGCCAGAACTTAGTATTTAACAGTTAGCCTCTTTCAGATCCAGTCCTGAGGTAACACCTATATTTAGGCTAAGAGGTTGCTTTTCTCTATGAAATAACCACCACTGTATATTTTTATACAGATTGCGTAAGCACATAAGTAATTAGGTATCAGGACAGATTCATAGGATAGCCTAGCACAGTACTGTGCTGAAAAAGCTTTTGAAATTAGAATTCAAACAGTCAAGGAAATTACGGCATGAAATCATAACAGTTTTAAATACAGGAACCTTATAGTTTTGCTTAATTTCAATATCCCCTTCATAATAGTATGAGCATTAAGATGTAGAGACCAAAGAAATAGTGTTTTGTATGTTTACTTGGTGAAATTTCAAGTTACTATTTAGCATCTACTAAACTTGGAAAGCGTTAAAAGATGTGATGACTTCTAGTCTGAATTTTTCATTTATATGGAAACCTCCTAGTCTCTACTCTTTTTGTAGAGAACACATTGGCCAGTAGAAAAAGGGTTTTGGTTTCTTTCAGCAAGATGCCTCAAATCTGACCAAGATAATTTTTAAAATATTTTCTTTCTTATATTATAGTTTGGATATTTTATTTTATTTTATTTTTAAAGATTTTATTTATTAATTTGACAGACAGATCACAAGGAGGCAGAGAGGCAGGCACAGAGAGAGGGGAGGGTAAGCAGGCTCCCTGATGCAGGACTCGATCCCAGGACCCTGGGATCATGACCTGAGCTGAAGGCAGAGGCTTTAACCCACTGAGCCACCCAGGCACCCTGGGAATTTTATTTTTAATGTAACTTATATAATGGGGTTGGTTTTAGGGAATGTGTGTGGCAGAGGCAACAAGAGGCATTGTGTGATCACTGATTTCCTTTGTTACTTCACAGAACCTCCTCAGGTGTCTTTATACTGTAATCAGTGGAGTAACATAATTTTTTAATGTTTCGGTTTGCTCTCTGAAACCAATCTGTAGCTAGGTTGTTTGTTTTTTTAAGTGTAACAATGATCTAGGCATGAATATGTTATAGAGAAATAGTCCTTCTCACTCAATTTATTGCCTTGCTCCTAAAGTTAGGATTTTTAAAAAAAAATCTGATGATTTAGGGTCAGTCACAGGAAGATTTCAGAAACCGTTCATTCGAATCAGGGAAAGACTTGTAGTATGTAGATATGAGGTTCTCTTGCCTCTTAGGGATTTTCTGTGATCTTGAAATACTATGGCCTTAAAATACCCGCCCCTGAAGCATAACTGGTACCTGCGGACCACAGCTTCTACTGGCGACTGTGGCAGCTGTGGTCTTGACCATGACCCTGACTCCAGGGAGACTTGGGACAGCAGCATGTGTGGAAGCCTGTGGGGTGTGCAGACAGATGCTGGGATGGCCGGCACATCAGGGCTCCTGCTGCGGGCTTAGGCCCCTTAAGGTTGCAGGGATCTGATGCTGCCAACTTTCATGGAGTCTCAGACACACTCTCTCTCTCTCTCTTAAAAAGAGAGAGATAGAGAGAAAAGGGTAGGGGACAGAGGGAGAGGTATAGACTCCCAAGCAGAATCCCTGCAAAGCGTGGAGCCTGACACGGGGCTCGATCCCATGACCGCAAGATTATGACCTTAGCTGAAACCAAGAGTCGGATGCTTAACCCACTGAGCCACACAGGTGCCCCTGAGTCACAGACTTTTATTTGTGTCTGTCCCTTTGTACAGAATGACTACAAGGACACATTGCTCCCCAGACAGCAAGGGCTTCCCCCTGCGGGCTAACAGGAGGACAGTATAAATATGCTTCCCCCTTCCCCCATTGCCTGTACCCACCTAGGGAAGGGCGAAGGCTGGCCCTTAGGCAGAGTTTATAGTGGACACAGTCCATTTCTGGGTGTGCTTCTCAGAAACTTAGGGCTGTTTTCCTGATGTGTATCTGTTGATCACAATTCTTATTTGTGGCCCAGCTCAGACGTGAGAAGGGCTTAAGTTTCTTCGTAGCATTTTTTAAAAAGCTGTTTATCATGGGCACTTTTTCTGTTGGGTTCATTCGAAAGGACCATGTGGGGAAATGAAAGGGAAAATACGCACTTGGAAAACATTTTAGACTGCGGCAAGTGACAGCGCTGCTTAGGAGAACAGCACGGCTATTCTGCTGAGAACACAGAATGGCTAATATCTACTACCCTTGAACTTGGATTTCATCTATGATGTCATGGCTCCCCTGGTATGATGCCCAAGAATCCAGACTTTGTGGTACAAAAGGCCTTTTGTGTCAGAGATATTTCCCGTGAGTGTGGTTTCGTTCAGACACAGAAATGTTTGGGAAAAGCTGCGTCATCGGGATCCCTGATGAAGGTGGTCCCCAGGGCGGCCAGGCAGCGGGGTCTGTCATGGGTTCCACTGACATTTCACTCTGAGGGTCTTTTTACACAACGCTTCCCTGCTTGTGAAGTGTTGAATGGTCGTTCACGACCTGGGTTAGCAAAGCAGAATGCTCACCCTCTTGAGGGCTGTGCCAAAAGCCTACAGCTAGGAGGGCTCCGTTTGGCCGGGACGGCGGAGAGGGGGTTTCTGTCCCTTATCCTAGTTTAATGCAGGGACCCAAAGCGCACGACCAGATCTGCCTCCTGGACACTCCCCTCCCTGGTCGTGGCACTGCCAAGGGGGCGTCATGCGTTAGCTGCGGGGACCCCGCTCTGCCCTTTCAATGGACACATCAGAGGACACCATATATGTCTCTATCGTGAAGATCCACTACAACATGGGGACCGTAGCCAACCACACTGAATGAATGCATAATCTGTACCTGAAGGACAGAGATGAAAAGACTTACTTAGCAACAACCCCACGGCAGAGCTGGAATGAACTTCTAAGGCATTGTTTTCAAAGGACATGCTTCCTCCTTCTAACCTAAGGAGAGTACACATGAGAAGAGGAATTCGTCACCATAAAATAGTTTCAAGAGGGAACAGGCCCCTTTCTTGGCTGTTCTAGATAGGTAGGACTAAAAGGCATCTTTAATCACCGGGCAGGCCAAGGGCTTCCTCACGACCTGAACTGTAAGGAGTACGTCCTTTTGTGGTGTCAGTTGTATCTGTGTACCTTTCATCTTCCGTCCACACACCATCTGGAAGGTTCCTGTCCCTATGCAGGCTGGGATCTGCGGATTACGCTCTCTGATCACCAGGAAGCGTGTGGGTGGCCGTGTCTGTGGAGCGGCGCCTCCAGGAACTGCTCGCCACCCGCAGAGGAGATGGGTGGCTCTGGGGCTGGCCAGTCTCTAAGAACGCTCCTCCTCCGCCACGGCCCCCTGTGCTCCTCACTTCTTTCCCTCTGCACAGGGCATGGTTTTCCTGCCTCTTCCCAATCGCCTTTTCCCCCCAGGACTCCCGGATTCCTCCCCAGCAGGCGGACCACCTGATAGTGGATACTGTACCCCGAAGAAAGCCCTTGTCCCCGAGAATAAACACGAACAGTGGTGACACGCTGGAGGCGCTCCGGTGACCTGGAGGCTGAGGGTGGTTTGGCAATGCTGGACAACGAGCCACGCTCACTAGTTACCCCTACCCCCAGTGGTATTCATCTGCGCAGAAACTCTATGCCAAGTATACAATCCTATGTTGTAGATGCCAGTTTTAAAAGGTCTCCAGGGAGGACATTTGCACGTGTCCGGTGGTCACCTGGTAACAAGTTAATTTCAGGGCGACCTCACCCCAGGGGGTGTGTCTTGGAGTTACCTGTCTCAAGCAGGCAGGTCCTTCCTAGTGGGCAAGGGCAGTTAGTGGAGCTTTGGGGGTGGGAAAGAAAGCGAAGGAACATTGCTTGCTGGGACATCCAGGGTCTTTCCCTTTAGGTGACGCTCATTGGAGAGGGCCTGGGGAATAACTGGTAACTATCCTTGTATGTCCGTGCGCTTGCACTGGAAGCTTCCACAGGTTTTCTCCGTTGTCATCCTTCAGGCCCTTTAGGGTTTGGACCGACCCCTCTCCTGTGCCGCCTCTTTGCCTCCAGGGTCGTTCAGGCCTTCAGACAGGCTTGGGCTGCACATTCTCTGCCTCTCTGAGCTTCCTCTGATCTTTCTGGAATGCGCTTACCCTGTTTTCTGGATTGGACTCTTGGAAAGTCTGGCAGGTTGAGGTTCATCTTCAGCGTGTAAACATAGTGTGCAGAAACACCAGCTGAGGTCCCCTGGCATTCACTCTCCTGTCTGGACACTCACTTTCTGCTTGCCTTTTACGCCTTCCAAGAATGCGGAGCACCCAGGGCTGCCGGCCCATCTAAGGAGAGAGTAGGAGCCCGCAGGCCGTTCATCGAGGGCACTGGCTGCAGGCCACTGCGGCAGCTTCTCCCCAGGCCCCTGGGGATGAGGGCTGGGAGGCTGTCCGAAAGGTCCCGATGCAACTGGAAACGGAGCCTCGCAAGCCCGCTGGCCTGCCGTCCCTCGGTGCATATGAGGATACGCGGCAGCTGTGGCCTTACAAGGTCACAAGGAGCCTGTAGTTGCTGAGCTGAGGGGAGGGAGGTGGAGAAGCGGGAACAGACTCTTCCTTAAGCAGAATATCCAGCACAATGGGAGGAAAATAGCCACAGAGGAGTAGGCGGCCTCTCTCCGGGTCCTCAGCACGCTATTTAAGGATCCCGAAGGATGCCAGCAGCTGAACAAACCCCAGGCTTCCCCTGCCCGAGCCCTCGGCTGGTGGTTGCTGCCAGCTCGGTGCTCCAAGCCACGTGAGCCTTTCCAGGCGCCTGCCTCAGACCTGGGCTCCCAGCGGTGCTGTCTCGGGGACAGCTCCCTGTTGTCCTGTCCCCTCGCCCCTGCGGCCCTGCAGGCCTCCCAGAGGTCTAGGCTGTGGGGCTGGGAGCGGGGCCTGGCTTGTGTCGCCTGCGCTTGGAAGGAAGGCTGCGTCGTGGAAGTCCCGCCGGCTTCCTGGCTGACAGTGTGTCCGCCTCGGCGCGCTCTGCCCGCGTCTGTTTGCTGAAATTATCTGATTTTCACACGGACGCGGCCTAGCGGTCACTTCTGTGCTTCCTTCGCGGCTTCTCAGTATCGTCTTCCCGGGGTTCTCCAGGACGGGGCAGGTGTCTCTCTGACTTCCTCGGTGTTCAGGAAGTATTTGGCATTCCACACACCTGTCACCACCCTCTGCTTCCCTCCGTCTCTCTCTCCCTCTCTCTCTCTCTCTCTCTTTTACTCATTCAACACACTTGCCTTCACTGCTTTCCAGAACTTCCTTCCTAGTCTTTCACGCGATCCGGTTCCTTTTACCCGCCTATTCCTGCTTCCCTGTGAGGTCTTTCCCTGCGGCTGCAGCAACCCCCCGCCCGTGTTTTCATTCTCTCTCTTTTTTTCTTTTTTTAATATAATTTTCTTTTTTTTTTTTTAAAAGATTTTATTTATTTATTTGACAGAGAGAAATCACAAGTAGATAGAGAGACAGGCAGAGAGAGAGAGGGAAGCAGGCTCCCTGCTGAGCAGAGAGCCCGATGCGGGACTCGATCCCAGGACCCTGAGATCATGACCTGAGCCGAAGGCAGCGGCTTAACCCACTGAGCCACCCAGGCGCCCTCATTCTCTTTTAAATTCTTAGCCTGCTTAGTATTTCTGCCTTTAGTTGTACCATTCATAAAGCAGGTACACGGATCGTTCACCGAGTGTCCACGCCCCCACCCCGCGTGTCAGGAGCTCTCGCGCGCACGGGGCCATATGAGGATGCTTGGTTGCTGCCGACCCAGAGCGCACAGTACAGCCAGGGACAAAGATAAACAGCAAATAATCACGACTGGGTCATGATGCACTTTATAACACGAGTATTGTGAGGGCCGTGCCAGCCCAGAAGGGAGAAAATCAGCTGTCTTGGGAGGGGTTAGGACATGCTTCACATGGAGGCTGGGGCACATCAGCTGGGTTTTGAAGAGTGACCGGGAGCTTGTCAGGTGACACATGGGTGTCAGGCAGAGTTGAAGAACCTTCCACTGATGCTGTGATGGTAGAGGCCTGAGACAGCACGACTTGCAGTGGCCTGTGACAGCTCAGATGTAAATGTCCATTCGTGGGGCCCCTGGGGGGCTCAGTCGGCGAGCGTAATTCTGATCCCAGGACCGTGGGATCGAGCCCCGCATCAGGCTCCTGCTCAGCAGGAAGTCTGTTTCTCTCCTGGTGACAGTTTCCAGGCCAGGGGACGCGAGGATGGAGGTGATCAGCTGTGACCCCTTTTACTCCTGTGTTGTTTTAGACCAAGGATGCCCTGTTCACGATTCTCCACGACCTGCGACCCCAGGATCACTTCAGTATCATCGGATTTTCCAACCGCATCAAAGTGTGGAAGGACCATTTGGTGTCGGTGACTCCTGACAACGTGAGAGACGGCAAAGTCTACATTCACCACATGTCGCCCACCGGAGGTAAATACGAGACCTTGTTTTCCTGTTGCCTTTGACGTGGTAGTAAGCGAGTAGCCAATTTTCTGCCAGGAGACGAGGATTTGAAAGCTGAAGCTGATCACAGGAAAGCAGATACGGGTGAGAGCTTTCCCAGAAGCTTGAGTTTCTCTGAGCACCAAGTCTGGAAATTCTCATCTTCCAGGCCCTGAACTGATGATGGTCGGGTTAAGTTAGGGGGAAAATACCTGATAGGTTTTGGAGACTTTCCTGGTTTATCTCATGGATCCAAACAATGAAGCAGTTTTTGGAAACTGCTCTTGGGTGAGGAACCAAAGCCAAAGAGATGTTTTGATGTTTCGGGAGCTCGGGCGCTGGCACCTTGGGAGGCAGCGTGTGGGACAGGGCTGCTGAGCTGTTCGCCTCTCGGCAGGGCTGTGCCAGTGAGCAGAGCACACGTCCCAGGTGGCCAGGGAGATGCAGCACACAGGGAGAGCCCTGGGCTCTGAGTCTTGGCACACGTGGGTTGGGTATGTTGCCCGGGGAAGAGTGTGGGGCACATCAGTTGTTCCAGGATGTGGGGAGAGGAGAGAACCAGAACGGGGTGTTACCCAGCCGTGCTTCTGCGCCCGACCTGGGGATCCCTGTCGCTGCTCTCTCCGCCTCCAGTACAGCGGCCCTGTGTTCAGCACTGGAGCGTATGGAAGTCCGACCAGGCTCCCTCTGCCCTTTCCGCAAGGGCCTTTACAGAGACGCCGTCTCCTGGGGCTGCTGTCTCAGTCAATTCTAATTTAGTTATTGGGGAACCTAGAAAAATCCAGTTCAGTTTTCTTCCTGCATTTTTCATCTTTCGTCTGTGTATTGTTTTCTCTCCACGATGAAGCTCTGATTTCCCAAATGAACTTCATTTAGAACTTGATTGTGCTTGGATGGAACTCAGACTGCCATGGCATTTCCTACCGGTCTCCACAACAGTGTGGTCTAGGAACCGATTTACTGGGTGATGAAAGAGATGGAAGATTGGATGTAATAATACGGGAGGAAGTAGGGGTAAGACAGGTCCTTGAGGGAGGAAACTCTTCATCTTTGTATGGCCCGTGGTTCCCAGCGCAGGTCCTGATGTGTATAGCTCGTGCTCAATGAGTATTTGTTGTACTGAATGCATTTCAGCAACACTCCTCACTATTAGTAACGGGGTGTGTGCCTGTGTGTGAGTGTGTGTGTGTGTGTGTGTGTGTGTGTTGGCAGAGGGCATGGGGATAAAGCTTTAGGGAACAGCTGAGGTGTATTGTGTCATTTTGGAATCCACCCCTTCGAAACCTTATTAGTTTCCTTTATTTTCATCTCCGCATTTCAGCACCTCAAGCTCTCCAGGTGAACAGAAAGTCAGTCTGTTCATTCCTCTCAGAGAAGCGGAACGGTAGGGTTGTTGCATAGGTTCTGAAGCCAGACTGTCTGGATCTGAAGCCAGCCCCACCATCTACGAGCCATTGGCTGTGTCTGTGCCCAAGTTTACGCAACTCAGTTGTAGACAGTAATGGGACTGTGACGAGGATAAAATCAGTTAAAATACCTGAAGTGCTTAAAACAGTAGCCGGCACACGGGCAGCCCTCTTTCAGAGTGAGACGTGGCCATCTTCACCCAAGCAGTCCCTCTTGCTGGTGCATTGGGGTCCTCTGTTCACTGAGGGTGGGGAGGAACTCTCTGCAGGGTGGCCTGGCGGCTCTGTGGGGCGTCTCCCTGTGGAGGGCACTTTCCTGTTCTTAAGAGCTGGGGACACATCCTGGCATTGCATAGGTGTGATCCACACTCTGCCGTGCCTCGGTGTCTGGAACTAAGAAAGCTAAGTTGGTCCCTTCCCCTGGGCTTTCCCTGGCCTTAAAGTAGAATAAATATTTGGCACCACTGCCAAGTTCTCATTTAAAGGGAAAATAAAGACCTGCCTTTTTGTCCAGGTTCACACATCCAGAGGTCATGTGCAGCTAGGCTGGACATTCAGAAAGGCAAGTTAATGAGCCCAAAGAAACATTAAATACTGTTTTAGCTGTAACTTTTCCTGACGTTCAAACCCAGTGTGCATCTCAGAATTATCAGTGTGTTCGCACAGACCTAGCCATGTATTTTTATGTTTTTAGCCAGAAATTCTGGAGAGTGTGAAACAATGGGGAGAAATTACCTGGTTCACTCAGACACAGTACATTTTGCGGCTGGTTAAAAATCACTCCGGACAGGGAGATGGATCGTGGTGATGGGTCTACAGCTTTATAAACTTACTAAAAGTAAGCATGGACCTAAAGTGAGTGCCTTTTCTTTCCCTCTGGGACTTGCACTCCCTCCAGATTCCTGTACCTGTACCTTCCTGCCCTTTGCAAAGCTTTTCCCAGAAAAGGTGTAGGAACCACCATTGCAAAGGCATCGAAGATGTCTAAGTGAAGGGGTTCGTTCAGGAGAAGGCGCATACCCTGGGATAATTCCGGGCCATTCTCATTCATTTAGTAACCCCTTGGAAGTGTCTGCTAGGCTGGTGTCACCCCATAGGTGCAGGTGACTTCTTTCCCCACTCACGTTCTCCTGCTCGAATGGTGGCGGATGACACACGGCCAAGCCCATGTGCCCAGGTGAAGAATATGGGCACACGGGCTTGAGCGGGCGCCTTGTGGTGTCCCCCAGGCACAGACATCAATGGGGCCCTGCAGAGGGGCATCAAGCTGCTCAATGACTATGTGGCCCACAACGACATCGAAGACCGCAGCGTGTCCCTCATCGTCTTCCTGACCGATGGGAAACCCACCGTCGGGGAGACCCACACTCTCAAGATTCTCAACAACACCAAGGAGGCGGCCCGAGGCCAAGTCTGCATCTTCACCATCGGCATCGGGAACGACGTGGACTTCATGCTGCTGGAGAAACTGTCGCTGGAGAACTGTGGCCTCACGCGGCGTGTCCTTGAGGAGGACGACGCAGGCTCACAGCTCATCGGGTCTGTACGTCCGTCTTCTCCACGCAGGGGGACTCGGGCTCTCAGGAGGGGGAGGAGGGTTGTGGGGTCATAGCTCACTACACTGGGAGATGTCCTAAGGGATGCTTAACCCAGGTCCATCGGGTTCAGATTCTGGGTCCTGCTTTGTGACTTTAGGCAAAGTGGAAGCCAGTCTTGCTCGGTATCGTCATCTGTAAAGTGAGGATTGTGGTCAGTCCACGGAACTGAATGAGAAAACCAGTGTGAAGTATTGGCAGGATGGCTGCTGCATGTTGGGGGGTCCGCTGGCTCCTATGGTCGTAACTGTCTTCTTGACAGTTCTAGTGAATTTACTGGCTTGTTGTCTGGTGTTTGCTCTCATTCCCCCGGAGGTGTACGTAGGAAGAGAGGCGCTGTCTCCATTTTGTGTACTGGGTAACACTGGCCACTGATTCTCTTACTGTTTTGAGGTGGAGAAGAAACTAGTTCTTGGGTTTTCTGTCTCCATTTGGAGCCTTCCCGCAGCTGTCATTTGCCAAAAACAAGTGTGACCTCGCCGCTGACTCGAGCACGTGCTGACACTCCGGTCCACGTGATGAGCTTGGGTCTTCTTTACAGCAGATACAGTAGATATTTAAAAGGAAAAGTGAGGTTTGGGTAGATTCGCAGCTGTCCGGTAGCCATACTCAAGGAATATTCATTAATGCTAAACCTAATTGGAGGTCTCCGAAGTGGGCAGTAAAGGTGGGTCCTTGGTTCAGGGCTCGTCACCATTCTCCCCCTCCCGCAGCGTTTTGGTCAAAGATTTCTTTTTCTTCTTCTTCTTCTTCTTTTTTTTTTTTTAAAGATTTTATTTATTTATTTGAAAGAGAGAGAGACAGCATGAACACGGGGAAAGGGAGAGGGAAAAGCAGACTCCCCACTGAGCAGGGAGCCCGATGTGGGACTCCATCCCAGGACCCTGGGATCATGACCTGAGCTAAAGGCAGATGCTTAGCTGACTGAGCCACCCAGGTGCCCCATGGTCAGAGATCTAAATAAAAAGATTTGCTTCCCACATTTTCAAAATTACTCAAAACTATATATAAAGAGGGAGAACGTAGTGCATTATATATTAAGATTTAGTAATGCTCTCAAAAACAGAAGCAATGACTGTGAAACATACCAGCTGCCCTGCTGTATTTCCAAAACTATCATCGATACTCAACAGCTAGCGAGAACTCACGATGCACCAGGCTTTCCTACATCTGTTGTCTCCGGCAAGCCCCACAGCCTGGGAGTGGGGTAGTAGCATCCATGCAAAGTTGCCACCAGATGACCCTCTCCCGTATAATCTGGACACACTGGATTCTGCTCCAGGAAGTCGCTCAGAGACTCCTGTTCCTTCCCTTTGGTGGCTCTTACCCCCTCAGGTGTCGTCTTTAGCTGCAGGGTTGAAATTAGGTCCCTATCATTTGTAAATTCTAGCCCCAAAGAGGGGGAAAGAAAAACCAGATTAAGAAGCCATTTTTTTTTTCAAGCAAGCATAGCAGAAGTTGTCCGCCTCACTTCTACTCACACTCCGTCGGTGAGAATGTGGTCATATTTGGCCCGAGTAGAGGCTAAGAGTTGTAGTTGACAGCTGGTGGGGAGAACTCAGGAAAGAAGGGAAGAAGGAGCAGTTGCTTCAACATTCCAACTTTAGAGAGGAGGAGCCCGAAGTTCAGAGAGGCTACACTACACACCCCAAGACACACAGCCAGGAAGGGGCTAAGCTGGTTTCCACAGCCCATGCTGTCTAGGTCTTTGGAAAGGGGATTTTGCTGGTCCCCTTACTCAGCAGAAAGCAACCTTGGAACAACCAGGAGAAAAGCTAAAGTGAGCAAATGAGGCGTTACACACAAGCCTAACCTCAGTGTCAAGATGAGATTCCTCAAGGGTAATGGTCTTAAGCGCACCTGGAACATGTGTTTGGTTCAAAGGAACATGTTTTACGAGGCCCTTTGAGAAATGTGGTTATGTACATAAGGAAAGTTACCGAGAGGCCGCTCAGCTGGGGATGCTTGAGTCCGTGTCGTATGAAGAACAGTTCAGGAAGCGGAGTGGGCGGGGGTTGGCTGGGCGGCACACAGATTTCAGGAGCACACAGTAGTGTCCAAGACGTTTAAATGCCGGTGTTTTTCAAGGATCTGAACATTGAGGGTAGATTAGGCTCCTCACACACTGTTGCTCCGGAAGCAGAAGACTTCAGTGCGTGGAAACTGGAGGAAGGGGGGTGTGAGCTACTCCCGGCGGCTCCCCAGCCGCTGAAAGGAGGGAAGCCTGTGTGGTAGTGAGTTCTCTGTCACCAGGGGTGTTCAAGCCACTACTGTGCCGTGAAGTGTTCTGCTGGGCAGTGTTGACGTGAGGGGCCTCTAAGACCTTGGTCCCTGGCAGATAGGACCCGTCCTGCTGCGGCCACCCCGGGCCCTGACTCTGTCCCTCTGTCCTTCCGCCACAGGTTCTACGATGAGATCAGGACGCCTCTCCTCTCCGATATCCGTGTGGATTATCCGCCGGCCATGGTGGAGCAGGCCACCAGGACCCTGTTCCCCAACTACTTCAACGGCTCAGAGATCGTCATCGCGGGGAAGCTGGCCGACAGCAAGGCGGGTCAGCTGCACGTGGAGGTCACGGCCAGCAACAGCAAGAAGTTCGTCATCCTGAAGACAGACGTGCCCGTGGAGCCCCAGAGGGTGGGGGGCGGCGCGGGGGACCCCAACCACGTGGAGCGGCTCTGGAGCTACCTGACGGTGAAGGAGCTGCTGAGCTCCTGGCGCCACAGCCGCGACGCGCAGGAGAAGGAGCGCCTGAGGCAGCAGGCGCAGGCCCTGGCCCTGGCCTACCGCTTCCTCACCCCGCTCACCGCCTTGAACTTGCGGAGGTCAGCGGCGCCCGCCGAGACGCCGGAGGCCGTCGTGGGCCCCGAGACCGTGATGCAGAGCCTGCGGGGCGCCCCCCCGCAGCCAGGTGAGCAGGGGTGGGTGTCCCCCCGCCAGCCCCAGCCAGTGTCCCCTGAGGGAGGGCGACACTGCTGTGTTTGTGGGGTTGCAAGGGTCAGAGCTCTGAAGAAAGTCGGAAGTGGGGCATTCCTCCCAGAAATGTCCTGGGGAAAGTCCGTTTATGGGTAAACCGTCAGGGTCAGGGGCCTACCCCGTGGCGGGCAGTACTGGAGGCTCCGGGCAAGAACAAAGCCCAACGTTTCAGTGTCCTCCGGCCTCAGTGAGTCCCTCAGAGCTCTGCCGTCCACCAGCCGGGTGTGCAGGTTCCCAAAGCTGGGGGGGAGGGGGCGGGGATGGTGAGTGGGGTGCGGGGGGGGCATCTAGAGATAAGCCGCGTCCCCGGCAAACACACAGCCTCCAAGGGGGTCCTGCCTCCTTCGCTCGCACCCCTGCCTCCAGGAAGGGGAGAAGGTCTTCCCCTCCGACTCTGGGTTCGTCTTGTCCTGACCACGTATGTGAACACCCAAGTGGCGGATTCTCGACAGACTTCATCCTTTTCGTGCTCACCACGCAGAATCTAAGCAGAAACCATCCTTTCCAGTCTCGTGCTGTTTTGTCGGGAGGAAATCAGTACCACGAGCGAGAAAGGAGAGCGCAAGGCGTCCGCCCAAGCAGAGCCTTACAACCTCAGTAATAACCGCTTGTGGCAAACAGCGTGGTTTTTACATTTTGACAGTTTTATTAAATTCCTGCCAAGGTCATATCTCCTAAAGAAAGGGAACGGACAGGGACCCAGAGCCTACACCTCCCACTCTAAGCTCTGCGCAGCCCCTGGGTGTGGTAGAACGAGCGTAAGGGTAGGATGTAAGCGTAGCTGTTTCTGCTGCGTGGCTCGGGGCAGGTGTCTGAATGTCTCTGGGCTTCTGTTTCCTGGTCTATAAAACGTGGATACGAATGATTTCTCTGAAGGGCCATTACAAGGGTTCGGTGTGTTAGAGTCTCTAGTACAAAGCTAGTGTCTTGGAAATGTTAGATCCCTCTGCCATGAAGGATGTAGAACTAGACATTTAGGTTCAGATTATAACTATATCTGGACTATACCTGTCTTTTAAAAAATATTTTTGTATTTTTTAAACTGTGAAAAATAACAAAGTTTACCATCTTAATCATTTTTTTTTGAGTGTACAGCTCAGTATTATGAAGTATATTCACAGGATCTTTCAGAACTTTTCTCGTCTTGCAAATATGAGACTCTGTACTCACGAAACAACTCTACCCCGAGCCTAGATTCCATAACTGTTCATTACGTATGACAGCGCCTTCCCTTCCTGTACAAGCAGAAACCCTAGACCGGAAGAATACAATCTGATTTATAGAAGAGTAAAATAACCAAGTCTTCTCATGGTTCCCCTTCACTTGTGTGTTGTGTGGCCAAGCTCCTTCTTTGAACAGATGTTTTTAACTGAGCACAACTGCATTGAAAGCTGCATTTTACTCGCCCCAAACCTCGTACCTGTGCCTCTCATCTCATTCTCCTTAATGGTAACAGTGGGGTTCTCCTCTTTCTAGGCCCTGCTCTCCAGAAACCATACAGCCCAAGAATTAAAGTCTCCAAAACCTCAGGTAAAGAAAAAAATGTGGTTGTGTGTCACTTGAGGGCTGAGGTGTTTTCCAGATGGAGGGCCCAGAGTTCCCTGGCATTAAAATGCCCAGCCTTGCCTCTTACTGTACAGACAAATATTTAACTGGCAATAAAATACAGGACCCACGGTCGTTGAGCAAAAGGCAGCGGCAGGAGGCAGTTCTGAGAACCAGGGCGGCCAGGAAACCGTAAACACTGTGGCTGCCTCCCCAAGGAGCCTGGAAGGGCTGACAGCAGGACAGACGGGCAGCAGAGGCCCATTTGCATCATGACTGAATTTAGAAGTTACTTTTTTCAGAGACGTGATGTATACGTGCTTCGGCTCACGGTGGTTCAAGTATCTGTGATGTGCAGTTTATTATTATGATTATTAGGATGATTATTATTATGTTGAGCTTCGGCTTTAGAAGGGAAAGATCAATAGGAATACCATAAAATTCCCTTTGGCCAGCTTCCTGGGATATAATAAGCATCCAGATGGAACAGCAACACGAAGGTGGGGTTTTAGTCTTGAAATGTACACGCCTTCCTTCCTCAGTCTCTTACTGCCTAGCGGCTGATGGGCTCGACGTGCCGGGAGCGTTCTGGAGATAGCCAGGCAGAGAAGGACGCACGCGGTCCCTGACGGGGCAAGCCCAACTCTTTTGAACACGCACATGCTTTGTGGAATTCGAGGAAACTTCCCTCTTGGATGCTGCGTGGAGTAATGAGCTCCAGACACCTCCTCCCCTCTTTGAAACAAGCAGCATCCTTCCTGGTGACAGGATGTGGATGATTTGAGTAGAAATGATGTGGTGTGACCACAAGAAACTCTCAAAGAACTGTCACGTGGTCACAGCCATACCTACAGGGTACCAAAAACATGGACCAGGACTTTGGTCTCCTAGGGGTGTCTTTTTTTGCTTTCTTCCCTCATCTGCAAAAGACCAGTATCTTGTATTTGTCTATCATGGGGTGCTGGAGGCGCGTCCCGGAGAGATCAGCCAGCTTCTTTCCTGGGCCTTTCTGAGTCATGCTAGGAACAGGAAGGGGTTTTGTTTTTTTAGCAGTTGCACTGAGGACATTAATTTGCTTGTGACTTGAAAAGACTGACCCTATCCAGGCTTGTGTACATGTGTGTGCACGGAACACAGAAAGGCATTCAGAAACATGCTGTGTTTGGCATAAAAATCAGGAAGAAGCTAACTCTCTAGTCTTGTGAGGGGAGAGAGTTGGTGTAAACGTTCGGGAATTATTTGTCGTGCAGTAAGAGGCAAGGCTGTTCGTGCTGACTAGAGGCGAAAATGAGGGGAACGCACAAGCACCAGAGACGGGCCACGGGCTTTGGTCTCCTCTGTGGGCAAAACTCTGAGAGCGTTGAGGTCCAAGTGCCCGAGAGGCAGGACTTCCACGGCCATCGCCGACCATCCTCCCCTAACCCCCAGTGTCTCTGAATCCCTCATGGTCACCGCCCTCAGTCGGGTTTGCTGGTGGCCACTGTCACACAGGGACTGACCCCGTGGCGCTCCGGTGACAGGAGAGGGAGGGTTCGCATCCGCATCGCCTGCCTGGGGTGGCCGAAGGAGACAGGAAATGATTTTCGGTGGCTGAAGTGTGGTGACAGGATCATGTCTGGGTGTAGGGACCCGAGTTCACGGACGCACCTCGTGTCGCTTCAGCCCGGGGTACCTTCCTCACTTGGACGTCGAGGATCAGTGACGGGTGAAATAAACAGTGCATGAGCCAGGAGAAGGGAGTGTGTACACACAGAAGGCACCTCATAAATGTCTGGTCTCTCTCGCTCTCTCCTGGTTTTGCCTGCTGGTCTGGCAGTGGATGGAGATCCCCATTTTGTCGTGGATTTCCCCCTGAGCAAGCTCACCGTCTGCTTCAACATCGATGGGCAGCCGGGGGACATCCTGAGGCTCGTCTCTGATCACGCGGGCTCTGGTACGTTCTGTGACCTCTGGGCAAGTGTAATGTAGGTAAGACTGCCCCCCTCTGTTCTTGAGACGGACGGCCACGAAGATAAGGGGGTACATCACAGACACTCACTGAGGACTGTGAGTGCTTCATTAAAGGAAGTCGACTGTGGGGCTTGGAGTCAGGAAGACAAACACTGGAAGCCCTGCTCGGACTTGAGCCTTGTAACCCGGAGGCCGTGGTATTTGCTCTGCCAGTCTCACCAGGCTACTGCAAAGGCCAAATTCCGTAACAGATGCGAAGTCGTTTTGTAAATGCACAGGGGCTGTAGAGATTCAGGATCTGTTATTGTTACCACATCTCTCCATTCCAAAACCAAAACGGTGGGACAGCTGGAGCCCTAAAACCAGCCCTCGTGGTTCCTCTGCAGGGCAGACGTGAAGCCCCCAGCTCTGTGTGCACGGAACTCGGAGGTGAACAGGGCTCTGACCCCTGCAGTCTGGGGAGAGGCTGGCTGAAAGGGGTCAGTATATGCACAGCCCTCAAGCCACACGCAGGTAGCAGTGCCCGAGGGATGGCCGTGTGGCTGTTCTCCGTTCCAGGAGGATGCCTTTCTTGAAGGCCAGGTGACGCGTGACGCAGTTATGGAAGGTGTGGTCCCAGGGCTCGTGTTCAACCTTGTTCTCTTGCAAGGCTTCCTCCTAGCTTTTGACCTAAATCTCAACTTGTCCTAACTTAGGCTCAGCAGGGAGATGGGGGCCTGACTGTACCCCCTCGCCCCCACCAGAGGCGCCCACTTTCCTAGGGGCTGTTCCTGGCGTCTTTGTGATCAGGATGGCATCCGGGTTGGGAAAGAGCCGGGGAATCCTGGAGCCCTGAGGGTTCCGTACTTGGCTCCTGTTCAGGCTGCGATTTCTCCTCCGGGCCCCTTCCCCTTGCCCCCGGGAGGACAAGCCTACACCTTGCTTCCTTGGGTCCAGCGTATGGATAACAAGGGGACGGCGTCTCTCACACCTTCACGCATGCATGCTTTCACTCATCCAACAGGACCAAGTGGCCCCTTCCCGCGGGTCGGACGGTGCCCTAACCACTGCCTTCGTCCCGCTGCCTTCCAGGTGTGACGGTGAACGGAGAGCTGATTGGGGCCCCGGCGCCCCCAAGCGGCCACAAGAAGCAGCGCACCTACTTCCGCACCATCACCATCCTGGTCAACAAGCCGGAGAGGTCTTACCTGGAGATCACACCCAGCAGAGTCATCTTGGACGGTGGGGAGAGGCTGGTCCTCCCCTGCAACCAGAGCGCGGTGGCGGGGAGTCGGGGGCTGGAGGTGTCTGTGTCCGCGAACGCCAACGTCACCGTCACCATCCAGGGCAGCATCGCCTTCGTCATCCTCATTCACCTGTACAAAAAGCCGGCGCCCTACCAGCGAAACCACCTGGGTTTCTACATCGCCAACAGCAAAGGCCTCTCCGGCAACTGCCACGGACTGTTAGGTAGGCAGCTGCTCTCACGCTGGCGCAGAGCCCAGAAGTCAGCTTCCCAGCGTGAGGCTGCTGTTGCCAGCACGGTTAGCTCGCCTGAGCAGTGCAGTCATGAGATGCCAGGCCTCGCTCCCTGGTGACTTTCTAGAATGGGAAGGGGCTGCATCCGCTAGTTCTCACCGGCCTTCTGGAAAAGTGAGCAAAGAGGGTGACTTCGGGGGTCACCCTCTTGAGGTCTGGCTCCTGACTCTGGGGAAGGAGATACCGGCAAGGGCAGTCCCCAGCCCAGCCCCGGGCGCGCGTCCCCCCCGCCCCCCCGGCCCTGAGCAGCAGGCCGGCGGCCTCTCTGGCTGTTTTCGACGTGCAGGCCCATGTGGGCCTCTTGCCCAAAAGTAAAGGGTGAGCTGCCGCCAGGGCCCAGTTTAGAAAGCAGCATTTCCTGGCACTCGAGCTGGATGTGTTTCTGTCCCACTTGACTGCCAAGCAGGAGCCGCCTCGCCCAGACGTGGGCCAGGATTCCTGCAGCCTTAGCCGTGCCCTCGCTTGACCCACAGAATTCTGGGGGTGCGGATCAGGAACGGCCGAACTGGGCTTTCCACACCCACCGAAGACTCAGTCTGGGAGCGGGGCTGTGGCCTGGAGGAGAGGGAAGACCCCAGCCTCCTTCCCTGTCCGGCCCGTGCTCTCTCCCAGCTCACGCGGAGATGGTGGTCACTTGTCTAGATGAGTCGTTAGGCAGCTTTCCAGTGTTAGCAGCCAGCTTCCAGAAGGGGAGGCCGCGGCGAGCCCAACCTAGGACTCCCCCGTCCGCACCCCGCAAACAGGCAGAGAGGTGTGAGTCTGCTGGGAGAGCGCGGCCTGTGAGGGCAGTCAGGTGCACCAGCCTCTGGGCGCATCTGTCCCCCGCCCGTAGGTATCCCCGTGCACTGGCTGCTCACCAGGGCCCGACATTGGCACGAGCTATTTCACCGCAGGGCTGCCCTGCTCTTGGCTCAGACCCGATGGTCTCTTGTGTCCCCCCAGGTCAGTTCCTGAGCCGGGACGCCAGGCTCACCGCGGAGCCCTCCGGTCCTCCGTCCCCGAAGGCAGGCGAGCCGGCGGAGACCGTCCTGAAGGTGAGAGGACACCAGGTCCCCGTGGTCTGGAAACAGCGGAAAATCTACAACGGGGAGGAGCAGGTGGACTGCTGGTTCGCCAGGAGTAACGCGGCCAAACTGATCGACGGGGAGTACCGAGACTACCTGGCCAGCCATCCTTTTGACGCACAGACGTCCTTTGGCCCGAGACCCTCCGGCCGACTCTGATGCCGGCGGCCAGGACGCATGAGTGCGTGACAGGGAAGTGGTCTTCGGGGACCCCACGGCGCGCTTCCTGTCGCTTGCGCATCTTTGTGTCTTGGCAGTGAGCTGCCACCCGTGACCTTCCGCTAGCGGCGTGGAGGCCGCGGTCTGCCTGAGGGAAGGGTAGAGTCAGGCCTCGGAAGCGGAACTGTCATCTCCTCCCACTTCCTGCCCCTGCCTCCACCTTCCCCCCATCCCACAGAGAAAGATGGTGGCCCAAGGGGAAAAGGTCACCCTGCGTCTCATAGCAACCGGCTTGTCTGTCTTGTCGCCTGTCGTAACTGATGACGGCACATCTGCCACAAAGCTCCCTATCTGCGTGGAGATGGCCAAGGCTGGCCACTCTGCTTCTCACCGTATGCTGGTGCTTAGGAATCCCTCCTCTTAGAACCACTGTCTTCTCCAGATGTGTAGCCTCAGGGGGACCTCTCATGGGGCCCCGGCCATGGGCAGGCAAATAGCTCATAGATTTGATCACTGTAAACAATTAAGCCTTTTCTTTGGAGAGGATTTTCTCCTGCTGTGATATCTTGCCTGTGAAAGTGAGTTTTCATTTTAAAAAGAAAAACTTGGTTGGAAATAGAAGATCTGCATCCCAGATACCGATGTCTGACGGGCTCTGTAAACCACTGGGCAGTGCTGATGGGCGTGCTTCTATTTATTCCAGTAAAGCTAATAAACAGGACTACCCGCGTGGCTGTTTTTCACTGGCCTGTCTGGGTTGGAGAGCTAGCCCGCTCTCTCTGACTTGGCACCCTCCCCTCATTGTCATAGTTCTGGCCTTGCTTGCTAGCGGTCCTCGGGGAGGTGACAGATAGGCTCTCGCAGGCGGGGCATGGGAGACGGCGGCAGCACAGAGTGTGGTGTCAGCCTCCTCCCAGGAACGGGCTTCCAGAAGGCGGGGTGGACTCACGGCCCAGAGGCCTGCACGCATCTCAGAGAGGTAAATCCCGTGGACCACACGAGAGGGGGCACTTTGGTTCCAGAACTCGGAGGAGCCATCTGCTGCCACGAGGCAAAGGTTAAAATCAGTGGCCGGGACGACAGAGGTCAGGGAGCGACACCCTTCTTCCAGCGGGGCCCCGTGCCCAGCCTGTCACCCTACCCAGGGGAAGCGGGGCCGAGGGTGGCATTGGGGGCCCCCACTGCCCTGTCCTCCTCGCCAGTCCTTGCTCTTGCTGTGGGGTTGTCTCGGGGCCCCCAAGGTTCAGCAGAGCCTGGTCCTTGCTGGGTGAGGCGCGCAGTTGGGACGCACATGGCGAGAAGGATTGGGGTCAGAGAAACGACTATGGGAACGTGAGGCGGATTTGAATCAAAGCTTTGGTGCCGGCCTCGCAGGGGGTTTCTTCCTGTCGGGAGCGACTGCAGAGCGCGCTTCTCACGCGATGTGGAAGCCTCCTTAGCACTTGGAGAGGACTCGGAGCTAGGAAAATTGTTTATCATGTTCGCCCTCCCCAGGGAAGCATTTGAGCAGCACAATGACATCCACATGTTCCTAGCAGACCAGGCGGCTTCGGGAGGTTAGGGGGGCAGGGGCAGCTTTTTGTTCTGTCTCAGAGACCCGCTCTCGCCCCGCTTCGGGCCCCTCAATGGGTCCTACCCAGCCCGCTCTGGCTTCTGGGGCTCCGTCTTCCCAGACTCGGCGGCCTGTCCTCATGCCGGCGCGGCGAAGGCACCAGCCCAGATGGCCCAGCCCGTCCGGCGGCCTCAGGGGACACCCACAGTCCAGCCTGGGCCCCAGGGTTGCCAGGACAGAGCCTGCACTTGATCTCAAGGTTGTGAGTTCAAGCCCCACGCTGGGCATGGAGTTTCCTCGAGAAAGAAAAAAGAAAAAAAGACTGTCGGGAGAACCCTTACTACACAACACCCGTTACGGCTGCTTCCCGAGAGCAGAGACTACTCCCGTGAGGTACCCCTCCTCCTCCTCCTCTCGGGGAAAGATGGTTTTTGAGTATCACGGTTGAGCTTTTATTCTAATGTTTTTACTTCAGACAAATCCCACTTTTCTTTGTCCTCCTCTTCACCGTCTCTTTTTACTGCAAAACTTATTTACCCTCAAATGATCTGTTTCAGCCCGAGATGGTGATAGCTCCAAAAATCTCCGCAGCCGTGTTACACTTAGGACCTTGTGATTGGAGTGGAAAACAATATTTTCTGCTGGCCATGTGTGTTGTGGGTGACTCAGTCAGTTGAGCATACGACTTTTGATTTCAGCTCGGGTCGTGGTCTCAGGGTCATAGGACCGAGCCCCATGTTGGGCTCCCCACTCGGGATGGAGTCTGCTTGAAATTCTCTCCTTCTCCTTCTGCCCTTCCCCCCACTTGGGCACCCATTCTCTCTCATCCTCTGCTTAAAAAAAAATTAAGGAATAAATTAAAAACTTAAAATCAAACGCAGAGGAAAGGAAGAATTTCTTTTTCCGTTGGGCAAACTGAGGCAGAGTCCAGTTGAGTGGTTTTCCCCACGTTACGAGGCAGTAGAACGGGGCCACGGTGAATGCCCAGAATTCATTTTGTTAGCTTTGCCTCGATTTCAGCTCGTGGGCCATCATTTCTCTCCCTTGAGCACCTGTGAACGGGGGCAGGGTGCTAAGTGAGAGATTGAAGAGTCAATCTCACGTTCTCACCACAGCCGGTATTAGCACGTCCGAAAAGTTAACTGACTGAGGTCTCAGCAGGTTCCTTCCTGGGTCCCTATCCCCTCCCTCATCTGAAGAAGAGAAACATCTGAGCGGGGTCCCTCTAAGGGTCTTCTAATGTAAGGCGTCACATTCCCCAAATAAAATGGATGGGATGTTCCCCACCCCCACGATGCTGGGTGTTTCCCTTCTTCATTCCGACTTTTCCAGGATTTGCCACTTCCAGCCAGAGGGAGTGGGACCTGGAAGATAAGCCACAGGGTGAGGCTTGGGCGCTGGGAGCCAGCAAGATATCCTTGACCTTGTCGGGCTTGACATAAAGTCTTCCACTGAATCGTGTACCCTCGTAGGTAGATGAGGGACAGGATTCACGTCTTTACACGTACCTCTTGGCTACAGCGAATGGAAGTAATGTTTGCGTCCTCCCAGAATTCATGGGCTGCAGCCTAAACCCCCAGTGTCGTGGTATTTGGTGGCAGGTCCTGTGGAAGGAGACGCGGTCCGGAGGGTGGGGCCCCGGTGGGATTAGTGCCCTCTTAGGACAAGGCGCTGGAGAGGGGATCTTTCTGCTCTCCGTCGTGCGTAGTGCGAGGACAGCAAGAAGTCAGCTGTCTGTGAACGAGGAAGAAGGCTCTCACCAGACACCCCATCTTCGGGCTCCCCGATCCCGGACCTCCAGCCTCCAGAGCTGTGAGCAAGAAACATGCGCCAAGTCACTCGATCGATGGTATTCTTGGAACAGCAGCCTGAGCTGACTAAGCTGCTGAGGCCAAAATATGAATTCTGTCCCCTGGGTTAACTCCCCAGAATGTACACAGTGCTGCTCCTCTGTCGGAGGGGCTCCTGGAACCCTGAGAACATGGTCCAGCTAAAATAAACAGCAAATAAAGCAACATAGCTAAGCCAAGACTTAGAAATGTAACTTTAAATATTTATTTTAGTCCGTTTAATAAGGAGGGTAGGAGATACTTCACATTCAAGAGGCTTCTTTCTTTCTTTCTTTCTTTCTTTTTTAAACAAAGAAATTGATGTCTAAAGACAGCATATCGGTCCAATTCTGTTTTGAGTGAGGGCTGCAGGAAGTAGAGCCCGGTGGCTCTAACTGTGCTGCTTGCTTACAGACATTTCTGAACGACATGTAAATATATGGAAACGGAGGAGTGAGTGACATGGGAAGAACTTAAAACAGCACAAGGTGACCGGCCTTACGCGCCTGTCAGACACAGAGAGGCACACCTGAAACCTGTCTGTCCCTTAGCTCCTGAGACTCTGACTTCCCAGAACTTCTGTCACCTCCTTTTCTGGTCCCTCATTCCCACACCCTGACCCCCACTGTCTTGCTGCTGCTTCTTCCATTTGCCTCCGGGGCGCCTTCCCTCCTCCAGGAGCCTTTCTAGCCTGTGGTTGAGACCTTGCCCCTCTGGGGCTGAGGGGCCCTGCTGATCCCCACTGAGCCCTGTTAAATTCCGAATGGAGCACCCCTGGGTCAGAGCCAGCACAGCCACAGAACAGGAGTGACGGCACTGGAAAGCCACGTGAAAGAGAAAACCAGCAGACACCGGAGAGCTGGGGCGTCAAGTCAGCCCTCCCCCCCAGGCGCTGGCTTCTTCATCTGTAACACGAAGGGGCTGCACTAAGACCCCAGGATCTTTATCTGCTGCGGGCCGATGAAGATACTTCCTGGACTTCCAAGGACTCAGTGCAACATGATTCACTGGCTGACCCAGTGGGTTTGGAGATCCAGTGTTCCAGACCCAGGGATCCAGAGGAAAACAGAGCCCAACCTCCAGGGAGGTGGCGGTTTGGAGCGGGAGGTAGAACGAATGCAAGGATGGGAACCACGCCGGAAACACCGTCCGTGAACGTGGCCGTGGGCTGCGGCCCGCGTGCGGAGGAAGCACAGCTGTGAGGGCAGGAAGGCAGTGGGAAGCGGTCCAGAGATGGACAAGCTGCGCACGAGCAGGCAGGGCGTGTGCAGAGGCGGCCACAGAACGTCCTCCTCTAAGTCAGGTGGCCCGGAGCATCTTCCGAGAGGCAGCAGCCTTCTCACTCTACCCACCTTCCTCCAGAAGGTTCCGTCCCCAGCCCTGCGCTCTGGGCTGCCAAGGACACCCAGGGAAAGCCACCACTCCCCGTGCCCCTCCCCATCCCCGTCCCCGGGGCTTCTGCTGGCATTGAGCAAACTCAGCTCCCTCTTTTCCACAACACGATCGTGCTCCGCTCCACCTTCTGGGCCCCCTGACCCCCCAGCTGCCCCCTCACTGGCCCCCTGTTGGGGGAGAATACCGTAGGAGCCCCCCGCCCTTGGCTTGGGCTCGTAGCACAGCGACTCGCTGGTCTTCACGCCCCCTCCTGCCCGCGGTCACTGCCCACCTCCACTCTCACGCCCCCTGGGTGGGGGCTCTGGGGATTTTCTCTCTTTCTCGAATCTCCAGCCTCTTGTTTCCCACCAGATTCTGCCCTCTTGGTTCCAAATGTCACTCTGGAAGTGTCCTCTGGTCTGAAGCCTGTCCCCGACCTGCTTCCCTTGAGCTCTCAGCTTTCTTTCCTGTCTGCCTCAGGCGTGCTACAGAGAGAGGTGTTCCAAACGTCTTTTTTTTTTTTTTTTTTTCTTTTTACCCCGTGTTTAACTCATCAGATTCAGCTTCTGCCTTCACTACGTTGACGGGAGCCTATGTCAGACGTCACGCTCCCTTTCCTGACGTCAGCCGACCCCCCGCCGTTAGGGTCTTCAAACCTCTACCGCGTGACTAGGTCAGCCTCATCCTCTCTCTGGAATTCTGGATCACTTTGCTTCTTTTGTGTGATTAAAACACATTTTTTTTTTTGTCTCTTTTGCTGAATTTCTCTCCTCTACCAACCCATGGGCTTGCCCTCAGGCTCCCCATCGGTCCTCTCCAGGCGCATCCCTAGGGATCTCATTCATTCCTTGCGTCAGCCTCTGGCTCTGCAGAGAGGGTGCCTGAAGAGAGATTTACAGCCTTGACCGCTCGTCTGGGGACACGTCCCTTCTGTTATTTTGGCATCAGCTCAAACTCAGGAATAGAAGTGAACTTTCTATCTTCAAAGTGTCTGTTTTTATTATAAGTCTTTGGGACTTGGGAAGAAGAGAAGTTCTAGCAATAGTCCTTTCTACTGGAATCGTTGCTAATAAAGGTTAAAGTGTGTGTGTGTGTATACATTTCATAGGAGTCCAATTTAAAATGAATTTTTATTGACACAGCATTCTTTCTAAAACTTCTCTGTTAATGATATTATTTTCTCAAAACAACAGCTGTGTTTGTGTAAGAGAAAGCCCAATGTCCTGATTGCTCATGGGGAATTTCTGGTTATATAAGATGAAACACGTGCAAAGCTTATTGATATGTCACATAAATAATTTCATCGCACACTCAGTACCAAATTCATTATAAATACATTTTTGTATGCCCTTTAAAAATAAATACGATTTGAAACATATGAGGGCAATGTAGAAAAGACAGTAGTCCCAGTATTTGAGTGGAACGAATGTATGTGTGGTACACATGCATGTCCTGTTAAATTTCCAACTAGAAGTCTGCCTGACATTGCTGGAATTTTCCAGCTCTGTAAATGCCATAGGACGCTGAAAGCCAGCTTCTAGCCTGCACGTTCACATAGATGCTATGGAAAAAACAGACCTTTCCACGGGGAAGACGGAACCAGTTCAAAGTTTGATGGCTCAGCTCAGAAGCCAAGTGTATTTGCTTTTGAAGAAGGCTGGAGCCCAGGAATATTCTAGAAACTGAAAGTTCTCCTTGGCAATCCAGGGGCAACTCTTTATTTTTTTCAACCTCTTTAGCCTTTTGAGCCTGCCTGGAAGACTAAAACTGAGCCTTCTGAGAACTTACGATGAGAACATAATATAAAACTTGGTGTACTACTGATGGGCCATAACACTTTTTAACTGTTCATGCAACCTTCCCAGAAGCCAAAATGTTTCAAGACTAACATGTTTGCCTATTGTTTCATTTACCCAGTATTTAGTGGGCACTAAGTATGTGGAGGGCATCCCTGGAGATAGCATTTCAAGCAATTAGTTGTAAAAGACAGCTGTGTGCCCACACAAAGGTCCAGATAAAATGTATGCAGCTTTGAAGAGGAAGGGCCTGTTTTTTGTCTGTCGGGGGAAGGGGCATTGGCACAGGGTCTAGCCTTTCAGAACTGGGGAAGCGTGGAGGGGAAAAGTAGGAGTATTTTATATAAGAGCTTACGTATCTTTTTGAAAAAGATTTACCAATCTATTTTAGAAAGCGAGAGTGTGAGTAGGGGAGGAACAGAGGGAGAGGGAGAAGCCGGCTCCCTGGTGAGCAGGGAGCCCAATGATGCAACTTGGGCCTCTATCCCAGGACCCCGGGATCACGACCTGAGCTGAAACCAAGTGTTGGATGCTTAACAGACTGCACCACCCAGGTGGCCCCCCCAGAACTCACTATTCTTTTTTTTAATAGATTATTTCTTGGAGAGAGAGAGAGAGTGCGCGTGCATGAGCTGGGGAGAGGCTGAGGGGGAGGGAGAGAAGCTCAGGCGGACTCCACGCTGAGCGCAGAGCCTGATGCAATGTGGGGCTTGATCTCACGACTCTGAGATCATGACCTGAGCTGAAACCAAGGATCAGACACTCAACCGAGAGCACCTAGGGGGAAACTTAATTGTTCTTCATAAAAATACTAAAATAAAGGAAAATAAGTCGTGCAAAAAAACCCTAAAATTACAGGGACATCAAATGCCTCACCCTCGTGACATAGCTCCTCTTGGAGCACAGGCCAGTCTGGCCACAGTGCCTTTGCTTGTCTGGTGACCCGGGACGCTCTGGACAGCACGAAGGCAGCTTCTGCTGTGACTCTGGGTGGATCTCCGGACCCGCGTCCAGGACCTGCCTTAGTGGGTCAGCTGTGTGTCACAGGGCAAGGGCAGAAGAAGGGAGACCACAGGGCAGCCTGGAGCGGTGACTCCAGCACCAGCCTCTGAAAGCAGGGGTCCGCGGCAGGAAGGCTGGGCTGCTTTCTAACTCTGTCCAGGCGCCAAGGGGCCAGGGGCTGTGCTGGGCTGGAGGCCACAGGATCGCACCAGCCACGTCTTTCTCCACTTTCCGTAGAAAGCACGTGGGAAGCCACTGTCTGAGGCACAGCGCCGTGTGCCGGAGGGACATGGAAGCGACCTGGGGAGCTCCAGTGCGGTGAGCGGCTGGGGAAGGGGGTTCCAGGCCGCAACCGTCACACGGCAGAGGCGGAGAACCACGGAACTCCCGTGCCCACTCAGTGGCTTTTAAATGTCACTCGCCCTCCTTGGAGAGACGCAGACCAAGCGGCTGTGGATGTGATGAATGAGTCGCGGGCCCCGCGGGCAGGGGCTCCGGCTGGGGGGTGGGTGCTCAGGCCGCTTCCCCTTCCTGCTGTCACACAGCGGCTGCAGCGTGCCGGTGACGTGTCCTAGTCTCTGCGGAGGGGACAGGCGAGCCCCCACAGAGCTCTGCGCAGGTAAGGAGCAAGGAAGGAGCCTGCATGGACTTAGGTCCGGGGCCACGTGAAGGATGGCAGGAGGGCAGGAAGGTGCCCGGCGGTACAACACCTGGAGGTCTCCTGTGTCCCCAAACCTTGCTGGCTCACCCTCCATTGTCGCATGGCCATGGGGGAAGCAAACGGGGAGACAGCCTCTGGGGTCCGGAACGGACGACGGATTCCTGCGGTTCTGCTGGGTTCTGCTGCGATGCGCCTCTTGCTGCCTTGGCCCACGCAGGGCGGCCCCCCGGTGTGTCCCCTGCTCCCGCATCCTCCGCCTCCCTCCCCCTGGGGCACCTCACCCCCACCTGAGACCCGAAGGCACTGTGGGCCCCGTCTCTGCTGTGGGGCCCGCTGGCTCAGGCCCACAGCGCCCTCCCGCAGCTGCTTGCAGCAAAGCGGGAGGAACGTGGAGAAGAGGAGTGTCTTTGCCCTCATCAGGGACCCAAGGGGCCTTGACCCATCACACGGCCTCATTTCTTTCAGTTGACTTTTATGCATTTACTTCAGAAGCTCATGTAAAGTTGCAAAGTTACAAGCCAAGGATATTCCCGGCTGCCTTCTAACCATATTAAAAACAAAACACGCAGAGACCATGAAATGGTGTAGTTGCCCCCCAGAAGGTGGCAGCGTCCGGTCACCGGGGGAACACCAGTCCGGGGCTGGTGGAGCTGCTCGTGTTGCTGTAGAAAGTGGACGCCCGTGGAGTCAGAGCACAGATCACGGCGTCCGCATGTGTAGGACGAACCTACCAGATCCTGACGTCCTGGGGCTCGACATCACTTCAGTCACAGATGCTGGTGAGCACCGGCCACAACACAAAAGCTAAAATATGAAATCTCTCTCTCTCTCTCTCAAAAAAAACCCCAAAACAAAAGCTAAGCACAGCTGACTCCTACTAAAAGCCATCCAAGCGCATCTCCCTGCCGTATTCAGACGGCCATCGTCCATGGTCCCAGCTAAGGGCCTGTGCGACCATCTGAGCCGAATTCATCTGGTCCGGGTCCTCGAATGACCCTCCCCTGTCCGGGGTCACCCAGGGGCCCATGCCTTGGAGGGAACGGAGCCTAATTCTCAGGATGATACCTGACCCTGTTTCTGGTTTGTCTCCCTCCCTAAAATCCCTCTCCTGCCCCCACAGGGAGACCAAAGCAGCGCCCAGACCTCCCTGCAAGGTCAGATAGGGCCAAGCCTATTCTTGCTGGCTCCCAGGGTCACGGTGGAAGCTGAGCGCCCGCGACCCCCGGATAAGCGCACATCCACCATGGCTCGGCCCTGGCGCCCCTCTCCCCCCCCCGGCCTGCTAGGGTTACAGCCGAATGTGTTGGCCGAAAGCGGAGACTCTCCGGCAGGCTCAGGGAAGCCTGTGTCCCCACGCGGGAGGTCCCGGGCTGCCCCTGCTGCTGGCCGGCTAGAAAAGAATGGAGCTTATTATGTGGGGTTGGGGGTGGGGAGGAGACAGCGAGGTGTTAAGCAGTGAAAATGGTTGAAATTCTAGTCGCAGGGATGCTGGCAGCGCGGCGCCTGCTGTTAGACAGTCCGATGAACTCTGATAAACCCGAGGCACTTTCCCCACACCCGCCTGGAAACCCTAGCCGCCCACGGAGGGGAGCAGGGGTGGCTGGGAGGGGTGCGGGGAGATGGGCTGGGAAGGCCAGGGAGGGGGCTTTCTGCATTTCCAGAGGGGCAGGCAGGGGTTCGTTCAGGTCGGGCCATTCAGCTACTGGGCTGGTGACATCATGGGTCGGCAGCGGGAGCAGGGGCACAGCTGGGAGGGGGCCCTGCCTGGGGCCTGGGCAGGGGTGCGGGGAGGAGGGAGAGAGTGGGCAGCGAGAAGGCCCCCGCGCTTGGCTCAGGCTCTGTGGTGGTGAGCCGAGCCAGGGAGGGGGGCTCCTCCTGGCAAAGGGTCCCTGGCCAGGTCCCTTGCCTCTGGACAAGCTGGTGAGAAGGCCTCCCCTTCGGGAGAGCAACACCCTGTTTCCCTTTCCAGCCTGGAGATTGGGGTGACCTCTCTTGGGGGATCTGAATTTGTATGCCTACTCTCAAAATCAGCCTTAAAAAGGGGGCAAAGATAGATCTGCCGTGGGATCCCAGAACCCTACCATGGTGAATCTCCTGCAGGAGATGAAATGGTCTCCAAGATACCCGTGTCTGCTGGCTTGTGTTATTCACCATCGCCAAGGTACAGAGAGAAGGGAGGCATCTTTCAATGGACAAATGGATAAAGAAAATGGAATATTGGGCGCCTGGGTGGCTCAGTTGGTTGGGCGACTGCCTTCGGCTCAGGTCATGATCCTGGAGTCCTGGGATTGAGTCCCACATGGGGCTCCCTGCTCAGCGGGGAGTCTGCTTCTCCCTCTGACCCTCCCTCCTCTCGGGCTCTGCCTCTCTCTCTCAAATAAGTGAATAAAAATCTTAAACAAAAAAAAGAAAATGGAATATTACTCAGCCTTGAAAAACAATTTGCAGGGCACCTGGGTGACTCAGTTGGTTAAGCAACTGCCTTCAGCTCAGGTCAAGATCCCGGAGTCCCAGAATCGAGTCCCGCATCAGGCCTCCTGCTTCTCCCTCTGACCTTCTCCCCTTTCGTGCTCTCTCTCAAATAAATAAATTAATTTTTAAAAAAGTGAAAGAAAAACAATTTGCAACAACGTGGATGGATCTGGGGTCTGGAGGGCATTCTGAGTGAAATAAGCCAGACAGAAAAAGACAGATTCTTCATGGCATCACTTGTATATGGAATTGTAAAAAAAAAGAAAAAAAAAAAAAAAAACAGAAAACAAAAAACAACACGACAGTTGAACTCATGGGAACAGAGAGCAGAGCAGTGGTTGCCAGGGGCTAAGGGTGGGGGCCAGGGGTGTGTGTTCGTCAAAGGGCACAAACTTCCGGTCCTAGGATGGAGAAGATCCCAGGGTCTCACGTATAAGGCGGCAACTACAGATGGTAACACTGGATCATAGACTAGAAATGCACGCAGAGACTGAAACTTCAGTATTACATAAAATGGCCCAAACAGGGTTTTGAAGATCTATTGGCACACTGGTGTTGATAGCAGCTAAATTATTTACAGAGTCCAAGATCCAGAAGCAACCCAAGGGTCCGTCGATGGGTAAATGGGTGAGCGAAATGCCGTGTCTCCACACAGTGGAGTCAAATTCAGCATCAAAGAGGAAGAAATCCTGTGCCACGGGGCAACATGGGTGCGCCTTGGGGCTGTCGTGCTAAGGGAAACAAACCAGCCACAAAAAAAACAAACTCTGTAGATTCCACTTCTAGAAGATAACTGAAATAGAGTCATGGAGAAAGTACGGTGGTGGTTCCGGGCGGCCGGAGGACAGGGGACAAGGGGGTGGCTGGATGTCTTCAGAGTTCCAGATCTGCAAGGGGAGAAAAGTTCAGGAGATCCGACTTACAACTCAACGCCGCCGAATTGTGTGCTTAATAGTGGTTACAATGGTACGTTTCATATTATTTTCAAAAATTAGGCTCGGGTCCTGATCCCAGGGTGCTGTGAAGGAGCAGGAAGCCTGCTTCTCCCTCTCCCACTCCCCCTGCTTGTGTTCCTTCTCTCTCTCTCTCTCTGTGTCAAGTAAATAAATAAAATCTTTTGTTGTTGTTGTTTTTTAAAGACAAGTTTCCTTGAGAGGGAGGAAGCAGAAAAAAAGCACAAGTAGACGACAGATCAAGAAATAGTTTTTAAATGCTTAAGGGAGAAAAATAAGACGAAAGTTGAAATCAGAGAGGGAGACACACCGTAAGAGACTCTTAATCCTAGGAAACAAACTGAGGGTTGCCGGAGGGGTGGTGGACAGAGAGATGCGGTAACCGGGTGATGGGCATGCGGGGGGGGGGGTGGCGTGATGGGAAGAGCGTGGGGGGTTCTCTGCAACTCATGAATCACTGACTTCTACCCCTGAAACTAATCATACAGTATATGTTAATTAATTGGATTTAAATTTAAAAATTTTTTAAAAATCTAAAAGGAAAATATCTAGCCTCTCTGTCTCATCCTCTCCCTCCTCCTCCTCTCCGTTCTCCATATCACATCCTTCCATCTGCTCTGACATTTCTTAGTCCGTCACCCCGGCGCTTCCACATAACCCACTCCCCGGATGTGACCTGAAGCCGTGTGCTTAGAACAACAATGCCCTGGTGCCGAAGGTCCGCCCTTGGCCACGCTGAGCTGAGCAAACATGGAGTCCCTGACACCCCCTTTCCCTTCTGCACACCCAGAACACCGTGACCAACCTCTCAGGGCAAGAAGCTAACCCTTGAAGAAAAAAACCTTTTAAATGAGTAGCAATGTCGTAATTCAAAATTAATTCGAAATGGACCATCATTCAATCAGAGCACCGTTTCAGCAATTTTACATCATTTCTTTTTTTCTAAAGAAAGAAGGAGGTACTATGTTGACCTCACATGACGTGGGTCTGTGAGATGGTGAGTAGATGCCCCTACTTCCAAAATCTCTTCTGAAATGATTGCAAAATACATTCAGTTTTCTAGTCTCGTATGTTAAGTATCAACTGTTGAGAAAAGAATTTGCTTCACTCATGAGTGTCTGACAAGGGATACTGTGTGTGGAAGTGGTTTGTTCCAGGATTGGAAGATGTTGCGTTAGCCTCCCTCAACAGGAGAGCAGTGGAAAGAACACTCCATGAAGCCAAAACCCCACATCAGGGTGGGGGTGAAGGGGGGCACATATGTTGCAAAATGGTGCTCTGTGCTCCCACTCCCCGCTGGGCCAATGGCCTTCCATTGGGCTGATGGCCTTCCATTTGCATTCGTGGACAAAGGACAATTGTTTTCTGGTTCCAAACAATGCATAAGCACCATCTAAATAATAAAACCTTGCAAAGGACAGGAGATCCCAATGAACCAATTCCATTTTAACTTGATTGTTGTATCTTCTTTGGTCCTGTTTGGGGGAAACACTGTTTTCAAGAGAGACCTTCTTCCAGGAGATGGTCTGGAAGGACTAAAACCCCTATTCCGACTGTTTGAGTATGCCAGGTCAGGGAACAGCAAGAATGTGTTTTCAGAAGAGAGATTCAGAATATTTAGCTAACACTGAGAAATAGATCGGGTCCTGGTAGTTTTGTATAATTAGATTTCCTGTCCCTTGCCACTGAATGTCTGCCTGACCCTCGAGAAAGACACTGGGCCTGCGGAGAAGGGCACCTCGTGAGCGGGAAAGGGTCCCAGTGCCCCCCCTGGGCAGCAACTGAGCACATGGTGACCCGACCCTTTCCCCACCTGCAATCTGGAAATTTCGGTGATGCCCTCCTGGTTGTTGAGAGGGATCGGTGAGCTAATGTCCAGAGCCTGGTGCTGTGTAGGGCATACACTCAGTATCCAAAAATAAAAAGGTGGGGGGGGGTACCTGACGAGCCTGTAACCAGCCCAGGCTTTGGATTTCTTTACAAGACAACATGCCTTGAGTCAGCATGAGTATCTCCAGGCAGGAAGCCTTTCTGAATAAGACAACAGACGTGTGTGTCTCTGAGGAGTGGTCTTTTTTTTTGGACTTGGCTTGTGACGCCCTTAGCCTGTGGGGTGCTATCAGATTCTCAGGATTGGGGAGCGGGCGCCAGGCGTGGGTGGGGGACAGCCTCATCGTGTTTCTGTTTTCCGGCTCTGCTGCAAGTGAGAAGTGGTGTGACTCCCTGGACCACAGGCCAGAGACAGCGTCTACGCTGGGGATGGAGCCTGAGGTCTATGGGAGACACTTGATCCCCTACCCTGTGGTGTTCCAGAAGTGTAGGCAGGCCAGCGGGAGCAGAGCGGACCCACCGGCGGGCCGGAGCCACCCCTTGTCTGCCGGACAGTGCCCAGGCCAACACAGTAACTGTCCAGAGCAGGGTGGCCGCAAGGATCCCCTAGACTGGTGCCTGGCCTGGGCCCCCCCCAACTCTCGCCTTCTCTGGGGACTCCATGGAGACTCTGAGGGCTCCATGAAGGCTCAGTTGTGTTTGTCTGGCAAGAGTCACACCGTGGTGAAAGCCATGCTTGTTTCTCATAGATTCTTCCAGATTCTGTTGTGTGGTGTCTTCGTCTGCTGCTGGGGCTGCCAGACCAAAATAGTGGCCCGGGGACCTAAACCACACTCACCTCCCACAGTTCTGGAGGCTGCCAGCCCTCCAGCAAGGTGCTAGCCCATTGGGTGAGGACTTCCTGGCTTGTGGATGGCCATCATCTTGTTGTGTCCTCCTTTGCAAGGGAGAGAAATAGCACTCGAGCTCCTGTCTCTCTCCTTGTGAGGCCACAAATCCTACTGGATCACAGCTCTACCCTCATCACCTCATTTATCCTTCATTCTCCCTTTACTCCAACCGCCAAGACATTGGGGGTGAGAGATCCAACATTGGGTCCATAGTGTGTGGTGATAACTTGATCTGTACCTTCCTAAATCCATGTCATTCACAGAACAGGTGAGTTGATGGCAGGTGAGGCAGCCACCCCTGGGACGAAAGCATTCAGGGAGGAATGAGGAGGTTCGGACTCCTGTCTTGTCCACCAAAGCTAGAAAACCTTCAGGCAGGTCCCAAGCACAGGGTCCACTTGGTTCCTTCAACTCTGGAAGGAGATTACTGGAGCAGCCATAAATGTTTTAAGAGTCCTACAAGTTGGCTATCTCAAATGACCTCTGACCCCACTAGTTAGGAGGGTAAGAAGGCTCTGTGCATGCCTTGGGCAAGAACAGAGCTTCCTTCTCATGGGGAATGACTGTCACCGTGACAGGTGTATCTCACAGACCCACGCATGCAGCTCCAGGGGCTGCCTCACACTCGGGGCCCCATTGGAAGCAAGAAGGCTAATGTCCTGACCTTTTTTTTTCCTCTTTTGCTGATTGCATCCATCACCACTTCACTTTTTAGGAAAGGAAACTGAGACCCAGAGAAGGAAAATCGTGCAAGCTGGTCATGCAGCTTGTCATGCTCAGACTCCAACTCAGGACTCCAAACATCATTTAATTTTGGAGAATCTAATTGGTCTTTTTGGGCAACCATGCCTGCCTCTTCATTATCGAGTCTTTTCTTACTCACCCTGGATTCCCTATTGAAGCCCTGCACTAGTGTCCATGAGACAGGATGATTCCCAGCAAAACAAGGCCCTCGTACACTGAGGGTGGAAGGAAAGATCAGTGCCAACTGTCTAGGGACAAATTGGCAGCAAGTGTGATCTGAAGCACACGCGTGCTCCTCAACTCAGTGTCCTGCTTCCAGGCATGCCATTGATGAACATCATCACCATGTAAGAAAGAGATCTATGGACGATGAAATAGCCCAACTAGAAGCAGTTCAGATGTCTAACAAGAGAGGGTTGGTGCCAGTGTTCAAATGTGAGAGAGTCTCATGAGGTGCAGGGTGGTTCCTGACATGGGAAAATGTTCACCCAGATTCATGGAAAAGAAAGCCATACCCACGTCAAAGAAAAGAAAATGGGAAGAAATATGCCAAAATAATAATAGTGATTATCTTTGGGTGGCAAGGTTATACACGATTATTATTTCCTTTTTTTTTTTTTT
>NC_081562.1:114464883-114469282 GCF_022355385.1 Mustela nigripes | reverse complement strand
TTTTTTTTTTTTTTGACTTAAAGGTGTCCAAAGTTTCTTCAATAAAGGTAAATTTTCTGAGTGAATTTATATGGGTGTGTGTCTCCAACTTTTATAACAAACATTGCAAATATAATTGCACCCTTTCTGCACCCAGATGCCTGACTTAAAGCCTCCTGACTCAGCCACAGGATCATGTTTAAAGTGGCACGGATTACTGTGAACCTGATACTCTCCTGCTCTGTGACTGGTAGGCTGCCCACTTCCCATCTGCATGAAAGATCGTCTCCAGCATTTGTCTTCTTTTTTGTACGTCCTCATGACCATGTTGTCCAATGCCCAGAAAATGTGTCTTCAACAAGAAAATAAGATAGGTGAATTTTAATAATTATTACGGTTGGTGGGAAGTGAATTCGAATAAAGTCCTGATGGTTGATTGTGAAGATGATAAAGGTCTTAGGAGGAAGGGGTGGAAAATGAGGACAGAAAGCATTTACCATTTCTTGTCTGTGTGTGTCCAGTTCAATCTTCACACTCCGCTCACTTCCAGCCATCCCAACCATAGTGTTCCTGGACATCTGATGTGTCTTGGGTGAAGGAAGATTCTAGAAGCTAAGGAAGTGAAAGAAAAGAATGTGGGAGGAATGTTTATGATTAAAAATGCTTGGGGAGAAGGGGGTGATGGTGTAGAACCACAACGATCTGAATAAACCAGAAATACCTGGGAGCTCTAAGGAGTTAAGGGGTCATTCTGCTTCTTATAATGGATGCACTTGGGGTTGAAATAAAGACAGATTATTTTCCACTTCCTGGTCTTCGACTGAACCAAGGCAATGAGAGCCACCCATCATGTTAGTTTAAAACTTGCCGTCATGCCTCCCTCATTTGGAGGCTCAATCTCAAGGACAGGAAGCATCAGGACAGAATTCAAGTCACTAGAGTTTCCAGGCTGTTCATAGAAAACCAAGATAGATTGATGTCCCAAGTAGAATACTTGAAAACAAAACAAAACCCGGGTGTAGGACCTACAAGATGCACCTCTCACACAATGCATACTCTGAACACATGTGATTCTCCTATCCACTCAAAGGAGAGATTGCTTAATTGCTTTATGGGTTCTTGGCAGCGGGGGGTGGGGGAGATTTCCCAATCCTTGAGAGAATGTCCTCTGCCAAGGAAGACACATGGGGGTTCTGTTGGCTTCTGCTCCATGATGAGCAGAGGAGGCTCAGAGGCCAGTTTCCTGTACTGACCCACGAGCCTGGTTGAGCAATTCTAGAACCTTCTGGACCCACTTACAATGACAACGAAAGGCACAATAAGCATCATGAGGATCCGCTCCCACAGAGGGTCTAGGATTTGTGCAGTAAAATCTTCTAGACCTAGACAGGATAGTAACACCACCAGAAGAGTCCATCTTGGGGACATAGTCATGGACACCATGGCAACCTCCCACTGGGGAGCTAAAATCCCCTGTGCTTCTCCTCATCATCAGGTCATGTGAAGGAAAATGGATATTAAGCATATAGCTCACAATTACACAGCAAATGAGGCAGTGATGCTTGGGGCCAGTGAGTTGAAATCATGCAGAAGCAACCCTCCGTTATTTGTGGTAATGGAAGCACAGAGGAAAGTCCGGAACCAAGAAATGCTCCCAGCCCCAGGGGAACTCCACAGAGGTTTCATTTTCATTTTCTGCCCTGATAGGTATTTTGCCAAAACTGTTTCAAGATGAGTAAAATGGGGTGGTTTATGGTCCCTCAGAGGATAAAGGAAATGGTTCAAATATGAGTGACTGAATCCCTATCATCAGTGCTTGAGTAGGCAAGAGTTGGCTAGATCCAATCGTCCTCTGGCTTCGAACCTCACCACTTTCTTGATCATTAGCCCACAGAACTACCAGAGACGTCTCACAGATTCTTACCACGGTCCGGCCTAGACTGAGCCAAAAAAAAAGCCAGTGGCCACCTTCTCAGGCTCCAAGGTGAGCAAGTTCAGGAGACAGACACTGCCCCATCCACTCCCTCGCTGGGAAAGGTCACCTTCGAGGACAGAATGAGCCCAGTGGGAGCCAATGAGTCGTACCCACACTGGGGACACCCAAAGGAGTCACATCAGGCCATTTAGCCACACTGTTCGGGAGTTCAGAGCCAACTTTCAATTTCAACATGGTGAGGGTTCCAGGCTTTGGAATTTTGTTAATTAGCGTCATCTGGTGTTGAGCACTGGTATTCTCCTTCTGTGGTCAGCCGAACAGTGAAGTAGGGAACAACACGTGCCCTTCGCCCAGAAGTCAGGGGGCCGAACCAGCTGGGGTGGTGTGTGATATTGTCCCAAATGGGCCGGTTTGATTGGGATGATTTTCCACTCCCCGGGTTAGGATACTCCATATTAGGGTAATACCCCAGTAGCCCCGTTCTCCCCTCCGCTGCTGCCCGTCTCCCAGAATCTGATTCAGAGAACTTCCTTGTAGACCTCCCAGCTGTCCTCAAACCTCTCTGTCTCTATCAACCAGACAAGCCCCTGAGAACAGCTATCTTTGTCCTCATGGCTCCAGGACGTCTCACGGTATGGATACAAGGGAGGCCGTTAATATTCACCGAGCGGAAGAGTAGCTTGGAGGGACCAAGAGGCTGAGGTGGGGGTGATTTCAGGTCAGACTGTTTTTCTTTTCAGAGCTGTTTCTTCCATACTGGAGAAAAGCAGTCCTCTGACCGTGGACTGGGGCAGGCAGCTTTTCAGTCATCTGTCTTTGTCTTTTTCTCTCCACCTTCCTCTGACTTCCCTCACCGGCCCCACAGGATTATGCAGGGATCCCACCACTTTCCCGAATACAGGGACACACATTACCATTCTGTTAGGTTTTATGCAGACATGAAAATCACCACGGCGGGAATCTCATAGTGAAAAATTCACTCCCTGTCCAATTCTCATTCAGCCCTTCTGATTCTGACAAGGAAGAATCGAAGGTCCTTGCTAATGTGACTCTGCCTAGAACATCCCTCAAACATGCATTTGAATGAAGGAAACCCAGGCAAGACCATCAGACCATCACAATATCCACCTACCATGGATAAGCGTCATTATTCCTACCGCCACAAAAGTAGATGGTATTTATGTGGCCCAATCCAGGTGCTAACTAACATGACAGGAAACATTGAAACGTATCAAACCAGCACGGGGCACAGCTCAAACTTACACAATATGAGATTCGTCGCTGCAACAGCAGAACAAGTTTATAGCAAGACAATCAAGAAGGTGACTTCAGGAGAAGTCCCCATCCCCATACGTGAACGGGTTAAATTGGGGAAACACCTGCAAAACCAGACATCTTTTCTTCCTTCTCGCTGCCTGTTGGCAGAAAACACCTGGCCGGCCTCTCTAGGACGTGCTTGAATGTGGAAAGGAAACCAAGGGAAGGTTAAGCCAGAGGTGGGCACTGGTCACATGGATGCTCCTCCCGTGAGCTCTTGTTTCTGTGCCGTATCCTTGCGGGCGCCAGACCCGTCCGTGACCGCGGCCAGCAGTTCAGCCCCTAATGAACCTTCCCCGGAGCTCCCCCTCTTTGCAGTGAAGCTCGTGAGCCAGGCTCTGCTTTGCGGGGTCTCATTCATCGGGAATCGCTTCAAGGCTAATGAGTTGGTCTCCACCTGGGCTGCTTGTGGACAGATCGTGTATCTGGCAGCTGCCTATAGGGGACAGCATGGGCTTAGATACACAGGGCGGCTGAGGTCTCAGGAAGGTACCAGGGTTTCCATTATCCTCAGCTTTCTGGGTAATGCAATCTGAAAATCAATTCCCCTTAAATACGAGTGAGACTAATACCTCTGACAGGTTACATCTTAAGTGATAATGAAAAGCACATTTCCTGACGCTTAGCTGTTATGAAATGCATCCCTATTCATGCCGCAGAGAGGGTCTCATGCTAAGACCACGGACACTCATTAGCTCCCCCAGGAAACCTCAGCATTCCCGGAGTGTCATTCATTATTTTAATCTGATTTTCTTGACTCAAGTGAAATCGAACTTGGCGTTGACGTTCTCTTTCTCCAGCTCCGCCGGGAGTCCTTAACACAATTAACGTTGTCATAAGCTGAGGAATGAAGATGTATTTTGCACCAAGACGGTCTTCAGCGCCCTCCATGGATAGAGTTTATTAATCATCAAGGGCACCCCACTAGGTTTCATGAACTCTCCACAATTAATAGGAGGAGGCATGGCGGCTGAGACTTTAAATTCTTTATTGGTGAGGTCAGAGTGCCAGGAGCCCTGCATTGGGCAGTGGGACTGACGGGAACTCAGATTCTCAGAAAACTAGGAATATTTTTACAACCGTCTGTACTCGTTGCTGATTTGGGCCTTTCTGTATCAAGATACTGAATTTTACCTCAAAAACTGTGAATTGGAAAAAAAAAAAAAA